>NW_016909769.1:468715-598631 GCF_001483705.2 Eufriesea mexicana
GGAAAAAGTAATAAATTTAAATTTTACTAAATTTTACTTAAATTCTGATAAGACGGCACTAAAAAATTCACCGTTATCATTCATGGCTTGCTAGTGCATTTGAGTTGCATTATTGCAACGATTTACATTAGAGTACGGAGTTAATCAAAGTGACCTCTGAAATAAATTATTTATTATTCAGTGGCTAACAAATTTTTGTCGTTTAATGGTGTTAATCTTAATTATCAGGGAAAGTTATTATAAATATAAAAAGTTATGACTATACCAAGTGCTTTGATACTTAAATTTAAGATTTTTCAAAACGTGGAGTTAATCGATTTGTGCAGTGAACGGCTCAAATATCACACGTTAAATGTTCATAATTTGAGAAAGTGATTAAGCTCGGTATAATTTCAACGATAAGTCGATATTAGAGTTTATTTTATTTAAAAATTCCTCTCCCTAGTGTCACATGTCACAATTGCTTTTCATAAGTTAATACACTGGGTGTCTAATTTTTATCCACTGAAATATGACCTCGATCGTGTTCAATTCACTTCTTCGTGTCTGTTCGAAAGCAGTTTATAATTCGAATTCCACCTCGTCAACTACTACTTCATGGCTATTAAATATCACACGATAAATATTCATGATTTGCACGTTAAATGTACATAATCCGAGAAAGTGATTAAACTCGGTATAATTTCAGCGATAAGTCGGTATTTGTATTTATTTTATTTAAAAACACCTATAGTTTGTGTCGCATTTCACAATTTCTTTTCACGAGACGATATAATGGGTGTCTAATTTTAATCCACTGAAATATGACCTCGATCGTGTTTAATTCACTTGTTCGTGTCTGTTCGAAAGCAGTTTATAATTCGAATTTCATCTCGTCAACTACTACTTTATGGTTATTAAATATCACACGTTAAATGTTCATAATATGAAGAAGCGATGGAGATCAGGTACAGCTTCTGTAATAAATAGATATTAATATTAATTTCATCGAAAGAGGTCTTTTCTTTCTCTCATACTTTACAATTCTTTTTCTACGAATTGACATAGAGAGGTACTAATTTTAATAAATGCGAAATTATTTGTTGCGTAAAAATGCAGTTTGGATAAGAATTGAGCGATTGCATGGAAGATGTAAAATATAATTCGTTAGACACGTGAAGCTCGTGTAAAGCTTAAGTTTGGTTTTTTAAATGGAATTGCATGTCCTTTAACGCTATAGTTAATGTAACTGGGAACTGTCTATAAAGTAGTATAATCTATGGAAGCAGCGTCTAAGAATTATACGTAGAAAATATTTTCATTGTGATATTGTTGTTATAAATATCACAATTTTATTAATTTTACCTCGGTTTCTCTAGTTTCTAATTTCATAGAAATATCCAAATTCAAATAATTCCAACGAATCTATAAAAAAAAGCGGAAAATAATAAAGTTGACCTTCACACGACCTCTGTGCGTCCACCTACAGGAAATCTAAGTATACCATTTTATGATTCCCTCGAAATCATTCGCTTCTTGCCTGAATAATTTTTTCACCCAACGAGTACACGTATATACGAATAATTCGCGTTTATCGATTAAAATTAATCACCCTCTACACTTGGGAACTGCGATAAAGTTGTGCAACAAACTTTTACTTTCGCACGCATGGAATCGCAACGAAAATGTTATTTCCTCGTTATTTTAATACTGAAACTAGCGACTTGTGCTATATACCTAAATAAACACGTATAAATAAGTAGACGAGTGCATACAGCTGATATTAATTAACCCTTTGCACTCGACGACTTTTTCGTTACAGAAAAATAGTAATTCGAAGACTTTCTATCATAGAGTCGACGATGTTTTTAAAATGGTAAATGAGAAATCATATGCAAATTAAGACGTAGAATTATTTTTCTTCGACATTCCACACATCGTTAGGTAATTTTAAATTTGATATATTAATTAACGTCGATCTTTAGAATCTGATTAAACGGTGACTGAGAGTCACCTCTCGAGTGCAAAGGGTTAATACAACGCGAAGAGAGATAGTTGTGGAATACACGATTACGTTTCCATCTCGATAAAAGCCGCAATCAATTTGACGACTGCCAAAACCGGTTATTTTTACCGGTCTGGTAATTCTAGCGTTAAACACTTATCCTCGTTGGTTAATCGGGACAGCGAATTTAGCACGGATTTATCGCGGTGATTTATCTGGTTAGATTTTCTGCAGAAACGGTATACCCCTTTTGTTCCTGCACGCGCTATAGCCATCGCGTCCACAGCAGGGAAACGATAATGGGAGATTCGATTGGTTCGACGAGGCAGAGGGCGAGAGCGAAGGTTGGGCCGAAGGAAAACGAGTGCAGAGGTTAGGAAGAAGTCCGACAGGCGGCTCTGGCAAGACAGCGAGCTAAGCACGAAGTTCGCCATCTCGTTTCGCCTCGTTTTTTGCCATTATGCGCGCGTCAGTTTCCTCGACTTTCCAGGGAAACGCTCATTGTTGTCTGAGCTTTTTCTCCTAACCTTTGTGGAGGCCGGCCGGTGTACACAAGCATGTAGCACACTCCCTACAGATACTTATAATACGCGCAATCTTTCTGCTACGTGGCCCTCTCCTACCTGTCTCCCTTTTATATCCTGTCACCTCTGCCTACGCTCTTCTATCCTTCTTTTAGGCCCCAGCGTTCATCCTGTAAACCATCGAGTACGAGCAGAGTAGAGCGGTCTCCTCCAGGTGGGCGGGGATCGATAGAACCGCGACCCAGCTTTACCCAAGCAGGCCGGGGAACCCCGCTACTACTAGTTTCCGTGATCTATACGAACGCGTGTACACGTAGCCGTGCCACGTACACGCGAGTAACAAGCCTGTGTTGCGAAAGGTAATTAGCGCTTCTTACGCGGTGAACGTGTAACCGTCGTTCTATTACGCCAGGCATTAGGCTGCTTTGTTCTATGCTTAAGCGAACGATACCTTCTACCACTGGCCTCGGCTTAGCCCTACGTTTGTTTACCTACACCTCTCATTTTTCTCCCCTTCCGCGATTTCTTCCAGTTCGGACGTTGCTCTGCGCCATGCTCGGGGAATATTGAACGGAAGTTGAGATGTGGGTTCGAAAATCGAGTCGGTTGAAATTTTATATGGGGATTGCGACTGTAGGCGTCGAGGAAGAATTGCTTTATTTGGTAGAGACGATTTTATAGCGTTTTAGAAACGACTTTATAGCGTTTAATTCGATAATTTAGTATATGTTTATTAATATAACGGATTAAAAATTTATTTTTCTTAAAAATTCATTTAGTGCTCATAACTATAGTCATAATTTGTGTAACCTTTCTGTAAGAATTAGCGAACAATTCAGCTGGAAATAGACGTGTCTAGGGGGAAAATAGATTACCAGGAATGTAATAGGTCACCACGGTGTTTGGCGCGCCATTTCATTCCCATTTACGCGATTCAAAAATATTCTTAGCGAAGAAAATTCAGTTTAACATGCACACTCGAGTTTAGGTATTGTGTACACGTGATATTGCAGGTTTATGGATTCTGTGACTGAAAAATTCACGTTTGAAATAGATACCATAAAAACCAGAATAAATTTATGACAAAAAGTTAGCGTGTATATTCTCTACGTGATATAAAATATGAATTATGTTCGTATGTTATTTATTTATGAACGGAAATATATGGTGGTTTATTCACAATTATATTGACTGTACTATGTAATAGTATCCCTGTTTTAAAAAATATGTATTGTTATATTCAATTACATTAAATATAATATATATATACATGTATATGTACTTATATTAAAGCGAATACAAAAATTTATTAAAATTGTATTAAAATTAGACTAAATTAACGTTAACAATTTATATAAATTATATTATACATCATTTCAATATACAAAAATGGATATGCAGTTTTCTTGTTATCCAAGTTCGTTATTTAAAAAATAATTGATTTACGCGAAATATAGTTGTATGGTACTATATAATACATATAAAATTTGTACTTTTGTATTATTTTTTTTATCTCTCGTTTCTATTGCATTCATCAAAAATTTCCTCGTGCCAATTGTAAAAATAAAAATAATTATTTGCGTACGTGTAGCCTTGAGATGAATTTATATTTTAAAAACTTGCACTTTTCTGTCCAAGGTAAAGAACAGATGACATTTGTTAAATAACTAGCAGGTTTATTTTAGAATCTACACAGCCAGTGAATTGCCATGCAACTGAAGTAATTGTAACACACCGACATATTTCTGCGGCGATAATAAGTGTGTTCTTTATTTCTCATGCAGCCTTTCCTGTTCTATGCATTGCTTTTTCTATCCTGAAATTATATTCCACGTTCCTTACTATTATTCTGGTTAAGAAGCTTTTTACTTTTAATTAATAGCGTTCATTTCGACGTTTCAATTGTATAATAATTTAAGTTATTTAGGAACAAACGCAATAAATTATAATTTTCCAAGATTTAATTGTATAGAAAATGCAATTTAATTTTATGGAAATCATAATTTTATTAAAATTATTAGGTTCTTGGAAATTAGGAAATTATTTAATTGGAAAGTTTGGAAAGTTTATTAGGTTTATTAAAATTAATGAGTTTTAACGAATTCTTGTAGTAGAAAGTATTTTTCTCTTTCAGTATAAAGCAGTGTTCATAACTTATGAATATTGAATATTGAATATTATGTAATAATATTCTGATCGATATGGTTGAAAATTATGGACCAAAGTGATTAATACGTTAGTCGATAAATTTCCGTTATTTAAACAAATATTACTGGTTTTAAAATATGAAAAATTTGTATTTTTAATTTTAAACTTAAATATGAAATAATTTCGAAATGCAATTTCAATTTCGTATTGAAAATCTGTACTTAAAATAGACTGTATATTTCACGAAGCTATTACGAACCAGTACGACGTTAAATTTAATTACTAATTTACCAATTAAATTACAAATTTAACCAAACGAAGCTTTAACCCACAACCTAAAAATATTTCAGTTCAGATTATTATCTATAGAATTTTCAAAGCCACTATGAGAAATAATTCAGTTAAAAATATTGTTTTAAAATATTTATGTTACTTCTTGGTTAACCTAATTGTTTTTTTTTTTTTGTTTTGTTTGTTTGTTGAACATGTTATTTTTTGTGTTTAAAGATATCATATAGTCATGTGTATATTATACTATGCAAAAAAAAAGATATTGTTTCGTTTCAGACGTTCGTTCATTTTAGAATAATAGCTACCCAGGACGAGAAGTTGGAGAAACAGGAAGCGTTGTTGTATATACAACGACCACCGTTCGTTTGTATTCTACACGACTTTGCTGTTAAAATATTTGCACTGCATGCAATTGGCGCTGTTGTGTTTGAATACACTGAAAGACTAGTAGCGAAGGTTTTATGCACACTCCGTTAATATTTGGTAAAAATACTCCTTTCGTCTTGGGATATTTACATATTAGCAAGTGCATCGATTAAAAAATTAAATAAATATAAATAAAATGAAGAGTAACAATTTAAAGGTATAAATTTCTAGTTGAATATTTATATCCTTTTTCTCAGAATTATAGTTTCTTTTCTATAACAATTTATTTTCGTCATTTTTCTTTATTAATTTTAAAATCATTTTTTTATTAATCATTTTAGTAGTCTTTAATAATTATTTGAATCATTTTTAATATAAACAGTTATCTTCATTAAAGTTTTATGTATATGTACGATATATAGTAATTTTAAAATATTTATTTAAAATATTAGTTAAAAATTGAATACAGATTTTTTCAAATAGAAATTAATAGAAATTTTAGTAGTCTTTAATAATTATTTTAATCATTTTTGATATACACAGTTACCTTCATTAAAGTTTTATGTATATGTACGATATATAGTAATTTTAAAATATTTATTTAAAATATTAGTTAAAAATTGAATACAGATTTTTTCAAATAGAAATTTCCATTTCGTTATGTCATTTGAATTTCTATTTCGGTTCGTTTAATTTTTTGGTTATTTAAAAATTTTTATTTTTGTTCTAAGTGTATATAAGACGAATACATTAACATGAATAATAAATTTATACAGAAGAAGAATTATTTGTATCATTCTTATTATTATCATTATTATTATTTCTTATTATTTCTACTATTAATTTTGCGATTATACCTTATTAACGATATAATACCAATTTAAAAATTAAAACAATACGTGTGGAATAATTGTTCTTCTTTATTATTTCGTTATTTTTATTATGACAGTTCTATCGCAATTATAATTGTTTTTAACAATTATTGACGTGTATATTTCATGGCGCAGTCGCTGTTATCGATGGTACATACGTGATCCGTGTAATTAATATTGCACGATCTGCGGAATTCCAGAAGTCCAATTCACCGTCCTGGTGGTTCGATTAATAATTACGCGTGTTCCTTGCCACTTCTTATCCTGCGCAAGACAAAGTTATGGCGAATGCAGCAATTTGTTATCGACTTTATGGAAGTAAAAACAGGCAAACTTTACCAGGTGAAAATTGTGAAAGTAAGAGGAGGAGTAAATGTTACGAAGCCAGAACTATGGAAGCAAAAGGAATGGACGTTACGAAAAATAAATTATGGACGTTATACGAAATAAATATCACGAGGAAGATATCAATTTGCTGTTAACGCCGTGCAATTAATTAATTTTGCAGCATTGAAATACAATTGTTTAGTATTTGAAACGAAGTTTAAACAATTTCTTCTTTTGTTGAAAATGATAGATAGTGAAAGTAAAAAGGAGTAAATAATTCGAAGAAAATATCAATTATTTATTAACTTAGTGCAATTAATTAATTTTACAATATTGGAAAAATTATTTTGCTATATTAAATTATTTAGTATTTAGAATAAATTTTAACCCTTCGCACTCGACGATTTTTTCGTTACAGAAAAATAGTAATTCGAAGACTTTCTGCCATAAAATCGACGATATTTTTAAATCGGTAAATAAGAAATCGTATGCAAATTAGTATGTAAAATTATTTTATTTAGACATTCTACGCATTATTGGGTAATTCTAAATTTGATATATTAATTAACACCGATCTTTAAAATCTGATTAAATGGCGACTAAGATTCGCCTCTCGAGTGCGAAGGTTTAAATAAATATGTTTTTGCAAATGAGAGATAATGAAAGTAAAAAGAAGTAACGTTTCGAAGAATATATCCACTCTTTCTTAACTTCATATAATTAATTAATTTCATAATTTTTTAGATAATTTTGCTTCATTAAAATAGGAATGTTTAATATTTG
Source organism: Eufriesea mexicana (assembly GCF_001483705.2). Taxonomy (NCBI): domain Eukaryota; kingdom Metazoa; phylum Arthropoda; class Insecta; order Hymenoptera; family Apidae; genus Eufriesea; species Eufriesea mexicana. The sequence goes on from NW_016909769.1 coordinate 476,011, forward strand.
GCGCGAATTTTAAAAAATGTATTTTTACAAATATAAAATACTACAATGACAGTAAAGATTATGGGGAAAATATTAACTAATCGTTAACTTTGCCTAATTAATTAATTCTGGAAAATCTTAAACAATTTTACTCTAATAAAATAAAATAAAATCGTTTAGTATTTGAAGTAAATTTTAAACGAATATATTCTTGCACACAGAAAATGCTGGAAATAAAAGGAAAAGCTAAGAAGGATATATCAAGTTGTTATTAACTGATTAATTAATTTTATAGCTTGGAGAAAAAATTGTTCACTGTTTGAAACAAATTCTAAACAATAATTGTTCTGCAAATGAAAGATGCTGAAGAATTAAAGGTTTCGAAGAAATTGTCAATTTTATATTAACTTCGTTTAATCAATTAATTTTTCAGTATTGAAATAGAATCGTTTGGTACCTGACACGAATTTCACGCGAATATGTCCTTGCAAATAAAATAAAATATACCATACTATAATACCATAGTACATGAAAAGGAGCAAGGGTAACGAAGAAGGTACCGACTTGTTATTAACCCTTTGCACTCGAGAGGTAACTCTCGCTGTCAGTCACCGTTTGTTTCAATACCTGGAAGCCTGAGTAACGAGTACGAGATATTACTAGATTAGAAATAACTGCACGTGAAATATTGAAATGAAATACACGTGATTTTCTCTTTTTATTTTAACATAAATGGTATCATGGAGATAAGAAAAATATAAGACAAGCTTCGAATTGTTATATCTTCATAACGAGGAAATTTTCCAGTGCACAGTGATAATAATTTGAACAACCAATTGCATTTCCTACCACGTTAAACGTGGAATTGGTACTGTTGATTTTAATCATCTTGCCATTATCCGATATCTTTCCCAATCCTTTGGACTCGAAGACTTTTCCGTCGTAAATAGCAATTCGAAGCTTTTCTAAGATTTTCATAAGCTCGCTGATACTCTTTATGCCAGAATAAAAAAAGAAAATCGTGCATTTGTGTGAGAAATGAACAAATAGAATTATTTTATTTCGATATTTCGCGCGTAGTTGATAATATAATTATCATCGTTCGTTATTTGAGTTATAACATTGAAGCAAACGGTGACTGAGATTCACCTCTCGAGTGCAAAGGGTTAACACTAGATTTACGGTACCCGTCAATTTGACGGAAGGGTTGCTCCAATTACACGATGGTAACAGATTTAGTTAACTTATATTAAGACTGTTAATATTGTAGGATATTTTTTAACTTCCCCAGGTATAGAGGCCCCGTTAGCGTCTGGCGGCCAGACGAGCCTGGGGCAGTTGGGGCCAGGCCATGCGAGGTAGCCTCGCTCAACCCCGGTTTTCCCCATTGTGAACCGGGGGTGACGCGTCAGTGGGCACCTCTCGGGAAGGGTCCCCGCGTGGGTGACCCTTCGGAGAGCCTAACCTGAAGGAGGAATCCCTTCCACCCCAGAGCGTTACGTGGAGGGAGCTTTCTCCTCCTTCGGGGGAGGCTCTTGCCTTCCAGACGGGCTTAAAAGGGGCCCGCTCTGGAAGATAGAGAAGAGTTTTGAGATAGTCATTAGAGAGTTGAGGTAGTCCTTGAGAGAGTTGAGACCGAGAGTTGTGATTGCGAGAGTTACGCGTTATTGAGAGTCGAATCGAAAATACAGACTGCAGTGAATCTGAGTATTCCGAGGTACTCTCCAGCGAGTAGAGACTGTGTGACTCTACAATATAATATATAATTGTTTTTAAATTAGACTGATCGTTAAAAAAAAGAGGCACGTGGTTTCCTTTAGCTGTCAATTTGACAGGTGTCCTTAGAAATAGGTATACAGATAGCGTCCGTAAACCTAGTGTTAATCTTGTCTAATTAATTAATTCCACGATATTTTAAATAATTTTGCAACGTTGAAATACAATGGTTTAGTATTTGAAAAGAATTTTAAACGAATATATTCTTTGCAATAAAAGGTACTGCACCGGTGCCCCGATAGTAGAGACGTCGCCCTCTCTTTTCTAAACTGTTATGGGCGAGCGAGCTTTCGCGTTCTGCGAATTTCACGATCCAGAACCGTATGACACAGCATAAGGTACCAGTCGAATTTTTTTCCATTTTGGCTTCTCTCCCTCTCTTATTCTCTCTCATTCTCTTTCCTCTCTTTCATTTTTTCCTTCACCTTCCCTCTGTCTCTCTCTCTAATTTTATCTCTATCTATCTATCTATCTCTTTCTTTTATTCACTCTTTTCCTTCCCTCTTCTCTCTCTCTCTCTCTCTCTCTCTTTCTCTCTTTTCTCACTACAGAGCAAAGAGAGCAAAACAAAATACTCGAGGGAGTTCCTTGAACACGAACCACCATCGTTAGTAGACGCGATATGCTCTCGGACTATTTAACGTAGAAGCAGTACTATACCAACATCTGTGATGTTTAAAACCGACGTTTCAAATATTTTAACAAACGTTATGCACGTTATGTACATACAGAGTAGATTCTCAACCTCAAGTGCTACATTCTAATTCCAACAGCACGTGCATCGAAGAAATATTTAATTTCACTTAGTCAATACGATGATTTTAATTTTTTAAAATTGTACAAGCTTTTAGAATCCGCATGAATTTTGCTCGTGCTAAATAAACGCATAATAAAGTATGACTTTATTATGAGTACGAAGAGCGTAGCTCACCTTTGTGCCATCTCAAGCATGAACAACTCATGACGAGTTAGACTCGTCATTATAGTGGTTATTAACACTACAACTACCAATCCAGTGGAAAGGACTGGCCCCAGAATTTTCCTTTTTGCAATCACCGAACATATACACCTGCTTTAAGAATAAAATTGGTATCAACTCGTATTAAGAAAGAACTGTAATCGATATATTCGCTCATATTCATCGTACCGCTGAAATTACTATAATCTGTGCACGTTATAGTTAGGTACCCATTAAAGATCGGTAGTTCTAGTGTTAAGCAAGTAGCTAATAAGTGGTAAATAAGTTAATAAGTAACGATAAATATTTCACGAATGATTCTTTGCTCAGAGACGAGGGGAAAAATTTATACAAATATACTTTGTAATGCCAGTTATTCGAATATCGATTATGCGAATTTTGAACATTCGAATATAGAAATTGTGTTTTGTATTGGAATGGGTAGAATATTAGGAGAAAATAGATGATATATAAATGTCTAAATTTTATTTGTTTGTAATTCATTCTTTATCCTTGTTAATTTGTTTGTAATTTATTTTTTCTCATTGTTAATTTCTTTAGAATTTATTTTTTATTTTTTTTAATTTGTTTGTAATTTACTTTTTCTCCTTGTTAATTTCTTTAGAATTTATTTTTTATTCTTTTTAATTTGTTTGTAATTTACTTTTTCTCCTCGTTAATTTGCTTAGAATTTATTTTTTATTCTTTTTAATTTGTTTGTAATTTATTTTTCTTGTTAGATAAGATTTTGTTAAATGATTTATAAATTTTTAAGTTCTAGTCAATTTATGACATAATTCGAAATTTGCTTCCATCAGACCGATTATCTGAACAGATTTTTCTTTCAATTAATTCGAATAATCCATGTTCTGTATATCCTATTTCATCTCGTTTACGAGATATTGCAAATTTCCTATTTTTTCACGGTGTATATGACTATTTTCTCTGAAAATGCTCCAAATGATTACATGAAAACAGTGTGTCTGAAAACTGATGTAACTACTCTTTCAACAGCCCCTGGTGTTTCTTGAATTTATTAAAACATTAATTTTTTTACTCGAGTGAAAAGTATGATTTAGCGAATAATATAATTTACTGGAATAAGTAATTATGATTTTCTAGCATATTTTCATGCTGGTTATTTATGGTGTAAAATTGTACGTCACGTATATTAAAAATTTACCATGTCAAAAATATCATTTATTAACGCTTATTTCGCGTTGAATTTCATTTTGACACAAAATTTTAAATGGCACGAGATGTCGTTCGCGGGACAAAATTTGCAATATCTCGCGAATATGGCAAAATAGGACGTGTATTTGTTTAAACTCTTTTCATTGTCTTCCAGGACCGAATCAGACCGTAAAATTTTTCCCAGTTATTCAGGATCACTCTGTATAGCTTATATCGATTTCTATTCGCGTACCTGCCAACGCTGTTTGATAAATTCTGTCGAAAATGTCGAAACAAAAGCACTGCTGTGTTTTTGTCGTCATCAGTGGCACTCACGCACTTGCGTGACCAATGGAATATAATTAACTTCGCCTCTTATCGTACACTCGTACATATTTTTCGGTTTAGGAGCTTTGCTGCCGGTCTATTTCTTCTTTAACACCTTTCCCAACCCCATTAAACATTTCACGCGGTATTTCACCGTGGAAACATTTCGTTCATATTGCCTTATGAAAGTTTTCACCGAGCACCGATAAGAGTAAGTGTGCTACCTAATTAACACCAGGGAAGAATTGAAATCCAGTGTCCTTGAAACATCTATTAAATACAGCTATTGCATAAATTCATCTTTCTTTAATTTGCATACTGCAAAGTTTTTAATATTTTGTTAATGAAAAAAACTTTACACTTTATTCGGTAAATAATATATTAATATGTATTAAACATTATTACTAAATTACTACTATCTAAAGTTAATTTTCTTTTTTATGCTTTTTTATCTATCTTAATTTATTTAATTGTATGTGAATAGTTATTAATTAAAGTATTGGAAATATTAACATTCATATTTTTAGTATTGTACAGTTCGAGCAATTGTAACATATTTTTACACAAATTCACCTTTCTTTAATTTGCGTACCAGAAAATTTTTAATATTTTGTTAATAAAAAGGAATATATACTTTGTTTAGTAAATAATGTATCGAAGAGTGTTACTATAATACATGCAAAAATATTCTTTTTTTTTATTTTCTTTCTATCCTAATTTATTCAATTGTATCTAAATAGTTATTAATCAAGATTTTGAAAATATTAATATTCATATTTTGAGTATTGTGCAACTCGATTAATTAGTAATTGCAACAAATTTTTGCAATGGAAAGCTTCTTCGTATCAAAGATTCTATTTTTCAAAAAATTATAAATTTATTCGTGCAATGGCTTTCTTCCATTATCCATCTTTAGCGATGAAAATAAAATGAAATAATCAATATTATAGATTGCCAATGTCTTTGTAATGGCACCATTGGAGTGCAAAGTGCAAAGGGTTAGTAACTGAATAATTATAATAATGTGACAATAATATAGCTTTAAAAAATCATTTATCTATGCGTGCAAAAAATTTTACAATACGCATTGGCAGTGCAATAAGGTTTGCAATTCTTTTGAAAATTTTCCATTTCTGATAACTAGTAATTATATAATTCATGTTCTACATTTTTTCATTCTTTTTTATTCTAATTTATTTAAAACTGTATTTCAAAAATATTAATTAAAATATCAAAAATTTTAACATCAATAGGCTAAGTATGACAATAACAGCGATTTAAAACTTGAGTGATATATGTTAGTAGTACAATAAAGTTCAGAAATAATTTCAGAAATTCTTCATGTTAAATAACTAGTAATTACATAACGCATGAGCTAGAAATTCGTATTTTATATGGTACATTTAACCGATATTATACAATTACATTTCTGTGAAGTCAAAATCCCTAAATTCCTAGAAAATTACGTTCTATTTGTTTTCCCATAAATACCGAAACAATTCCAGATACTGAAACCTCGAAAAAATTCAGATTCTATCGTGTCCCTGTATAAACGTTTTTCCAGTATATTTTTCTGAACAAGAAAAAAGAGGAAACAATAAAACGGATTAATTTTTCCAATCTGTATATTCTATCTATCTAAAAATTCGAATTTCGTAACTATTAAAACTGCAAATATAATTTTCATCGAATCTGGTATGATGTAATTTAGTTTGTTAGTTCTAAATAATTGGACCTCGTTCCCAAACGCGCCATTAGTCCACGCTTTCAGCTCCGCTCCTGAATTGCCAATAGGAATTACAATTTTCGCACAACTCCCTGTCGTTTTCATTTTTGCCTTAAAACGTTTATTACTACCGTGGAACAATTTTTCGCATTAATTAAACGAAACTAGCCGACTTACATCACGAATTCGTGCTTGTATATTCGTATCTGAGATTCGATAACGATCCGAAAAGAAATTTTTGATACCATAGTCTAGATTTCGCGCAGCATAAATTCTACACACGCATGTTATGCATACACTCGCATTAGGATATGGCAAAGTGATATTAATGTTTTATGTAGAGACGTAACTGCCGGCTGCAAGAATCGATAATCCTGGGTTTCGAGCTGTGTCGCGTGAGCTGCACTCGTTACGCTACAACTATCATCAATCTCTCTTTTTTCCCCTCCCTTTTCAATCTCTCTTTTTCTCTCTCAACTTTCTTGCACAGTCTAAAGGTGAAACGCATGACATGGCTGGCTATTCTTTTTTTAGAACGTTACACTGTCGTCTGATAAATTCCTCTTCGGTTATAATGCCGCTGTTTATGCCGAATTAATGGGATAGTAACGGCCATTTTGTAGACGCATCATCTTACTGTAATGGCGCCCGATACCGCGCTCCGATTTCGCGACACCACGACGTTTTAGTGTCACACGCGTCAAATTAACGAAGAATAGTTGGTTATTTGGTTATTCGACCGAAACTCGGTTATTAAATAGCCGAGATAATCTTCGGCTAATGAGATTTCAAAATAATCACGAGTTTCGTGTCGGGTAAATCATTTGGAAGAATTTCTGCTTGACGGAGAATATTCGCAGAAGATATTATCACGGTAAAGGTTCCAAGATAATAGTGTTACAAGTTGTAATAGGTTATAGCAGTCACATATTTTCACTTCGAGATATCGAGGTTCAAAGTTATGAACATCGATTCACATTCGATTTAATTGCATAAATTTTTTGCACGCGTAAAATTCATTTTCGTTCGTTGTTTCTGATGAATATGTAAATTATGTGTTTTGCAACTCGATTAATGCGGAAACTAAAACTTTTTGAAATTCTACACTGACATTGGTGGGCTAGGAATATGTAAATAGCGACATCTGGAGTAACAACTAGCCTATTTGTCCAATGTTTGCGACATTTGTGTGTGTGAGAATGAGATTAGAAAATGTGATATGTTAAGTGAGTTTTCCTTCTTCGTTTTTCTTTTGTCTTCTTTCTTTTTCGAATTGGCATTTGTTTTAAATGTGTATGTTGTGCGAGACATGAGTTGACGATGTACTGTATCGTTTTTGATCAAGATGAGCTCATTTAATTTATTTAAATTGAAGATATTATATTATAGTTCGAATTATATAGTCTTGTATATATAAAATATTATTTACATACTAGTTTGATATTCCCAACACTATGTATTACGTAGAGGACATTGTAGCTCGTGAAATAAAAAGAAATGGTAGGATCGAAATCTCCATCTATCGTTGCCTGCTATAAACAACAACTTGCATACTTAATCTAGCCATTTTCTTCTTGCGAGTTTTTACAACAATATAACGCTTTGCAATGTTCTGTTGTAAAATTTGTTACCTTACAGAATAACCCAATATTAACCCTTTCGCGAGTAAGTATTTCGGCAGCTTTAAAACGATATTCCACTTAACTCACTAGCGCCACCACGGCTCATATCTGCAACAAATGTTTATCGTAAATATCGCACAGCCGTTGAATTATTTTCTAATTTTACTGATATAATCTTGGAATTTCCTTCTTACTACGTGTGTCATATTGTTTGCACAATATTATTTTCGCAAATATATATTTCTATGTTCCTATTTCTTATATATACAAATATATAATTGATGTGTGGGAAATAGTTGATCCTAATTGCCGAGATTGGTTAGGTAGTTGATTAGATACTCACAGAATGTTTCTGGTAATACTATATTGAACTCTGTTTATCCATTTTCATTCGTTAAATAATCACAAGCATAGTCGTCATGTATGCTAGCCATAAATAGAGGTTAGAAGTGTCCTCATGGAAGAAATGGGAGTCTGATTGGCCACAGCTTAATAGGTCCACCTTTTCCAACATAATCGTAAAGACGGATCACACGAATTTTCGTCATTAGCTAAAAGTGTCATATCTACAAATAGAATTATATCTCTTTCATTCGTGTAACGAAGATAGCGAATAAACCACACCGAGGCTAAATAGGATTGAGAGTTAAAGCAGTGGCGTAGACGTAGAATCAGTATTAACTACATAACACGAGATAAAAAGGATAGCATCTTACTTGTATTATATCAGAAGGCTACTAACTTATCTTACTGCTATGTCAGGAATACACAGGTAGATATCCAAGACTATCGAAGGTGGTTCTTGGAATAAACGTAAGAAGTTTATGACGTGGCCTGAAAGGATCTAATTGTCCTGGCAGAGTTTTTACCACTATGGAAGAAAATCCAAAAATTCTGGGTCAGTTGTCAGAAAGAGACGTATCTTGTCGGACATACTCCCATAAGTGTTTCTAGAAGAAAGCCTTTAACCTCTGTTACGACACAGTGAGTTTTATTTTACCCATGCTTTAATTTTCGTCTACCTCCCTTTCTAATTCAACAATGACGTTCTGTCGTGAAACAAAGGTAGATTAGGAAGACATTTTTACAGTCTTCCAACATCCAAGTCTTCAATGCCAAAATAATTCGGCTTTTGAATTTTTCCATACATGCATTGTGTATTTTTGGAAAGCTTTCTTTTCATGGCTTCTCGTGTCCTGGAACACGAGAATTAATTAAAATCCTAATTTAACGAAGTTAGGCAACTGCACTTAGGACTTGGCTGATAATAGGTCTGTAGGGGTTCGACGCAATCCCGCATGCGTTAGTATCCTCGGGTTCTAGCGAAGGGCCATAAACGGTGACTGACCCCGAAGTGGTAACTTTCGGAAGAGTCACCAGTGCGCGGTTAAACCCCGTGCAGTTCCTCCAAGTGCATCTCATTTTGAAGGAAGGGGTTCCCTCCACTGCTGTCTTCGCTTGGGAGGACTTTACCTTCCTTTAAGGTGACCGATTCGTGAATTGGACCCAGAGAACGCCTTTAGTCCAATTCGCCAATGAGCTAATGTCTGCGTTGGAGGTTAGGATTCCACATGGACGGTGAATGATTAAAACAGAGGTTTAATGCATATAGATTTAATATAAATATAAAATAATTGTATTACATAAAAACTAAAGGAAAGCTTTATTTGTTTATATATGTATATTAACCCTATTTATATGTATATTAACCCATATTTCAGTGAATAAAAATTAGACACCCAGTGTATTAACTTATGAAAAGCAATTGTGACACGTGACACTAGGGAGAGGAATTTTTAAATAAAATGAACTCTAATATCGACTTATCGTTGAAATTATACCGAGCTTAATCACTTTCTCAAATTATGAACATTTAACGTGTGATATTTGAGCCGTTCACTGCACAAATCGATTAACTCCACTTTTTGAAAAATCTTAAATTTAAGTGTCAAAGCACTTGGTATAGTCATAACTTTTTATATTTATAATAACTTTCCCTGATAATTAAGATTAACACCGTTAAACGACAAAAAATTTTTGGCCACTGAATAATAAATAATTTATTTCAGAGGTCACTTTGATTAACTCCGTACTCTAATGTAAATCGTTGCAATAATGCAACTCAAATGCACTAGCAAGCCATGAATAATAACGGTGAATTTTTTAGTGCCGTCTTATCAGAATTTAAGTAAAATTTAGTAAAATTTAAATTTATTACTTTTTCCATTTGCCAAATCGATTAACTCTTCCAGTAATATAAAAATGGTAACATTACTAACGATTACCTATTGGCTATTTTTTCTTATAAATTTCATATACCGTTAGATGAAAGTTACATTTGTATTTATGCATTCTACAATATTTATTTCGATTTAAATTATAAAGAGAATTTTAAAAAACAATATACATTATGTCATTGCATTTCTCTACTTTTTGTTTTATGGTTATGTCAGAACCCATATATGCGTTTATAGCGTTCAAAGGGTTAATATTCTAAACATAGTCCTTAACACTATTTTTGGATTGTTTTACCTTTAGATTTTCAATTTTTCTTTTACCACACACTACGCTTACGCTACGAAACAAACGACACTGCACTCTCGCTTCCTCTCCCTCTTCCACAGTTGCCGGTCTTCGCTTCTCCACACTGTTGCCAGTTCTCACTCACTCGTCATTCGTACCAACCACTGAACAATACATTCATACCAATCGAAGCATTGCTACCAACGGTCTGTCTTTTTGTCAAACTCCCAATTTTCCGAAAACCAATTGTAGAAAAATCGAGTAGCAGTTCTCTTCGAAACTTCGAACAGTAAAAATCAATAGAAAACGTCGATCAATCAAGTTTAGTTGAGAGCAATCTGAATTCTTTGAGTCGTCGAAGAGTCGAGTCTTCGAATCGTCAAACAGAAATAGTTGGAATCGTCAAAGAGCACCGTCTTCGAATCGTCAAACAGTATCATGCCAATTTATCCTTCCAAGCATGCTCTACGACTGTCACGTGACAATCTTCCCGAGATCCTCAGTCGAAGGCAGTCGCGGAACCTTTTTGAAACAGTTGCCCAAGATTAATTTGGCGGGCAACGTTACGAGTTCGCGAAAGGGATTTACGACCCGTCAGAATGTACCGAAAATTCAATCGCGACGCGCCAGTGGAATTAAGAGGAGCTATGTACAATTTGCTAGAGTGTCATTTCGAATACAAGCTTCTAAGTTCAGTACAGTGAAGCACTTCAGAGTGTTGCTGTATATAATATATTTCAAGCATTTGAAAATTAGCAAGGAATAGACTCCTTAATATGTTTTCATAATTAGACGAGTAATAGCTAAACAAGTAATAAGTGTGATTCAGTTTCTAATTATATGCTTTCAGAAGTTAGAACTGAAATTGGATTAATTTTAACTTGAATGTTGATCGAGGCAGAATTCGATGTTTGATTGATTGAGTTTTAAACGAGCTTCCTAGAAAGGAAGTAGAGTAGTAATTAGTACCAGTAGTAATTGATATTAGATAGAAAATTAACACGAGGGCTTCATTGATGCGTTTTTTGACGACCATGAGACTTAACTTTTCAAATTAGGTGCTAGCAATGGCTGTCATTGGTGCCTGAATTTTCGTTGATACCATGGACAAGGTGGTCCATGAAGAATAATAGTGTTATAATATTTAGTAGGAAAAATTCCTATGAATTTTCGTTGATATCATCGACAAGGTGGTCCATGAAGAATAATAGTGTTATAATATTTAGTAGGAAAAATTCCTATGAAGGCTTTCTATTATAAAAATATTGTCAAAAATCACTTTCCAGTTTTTCTGCCTTAAGTGAATGAAGAATTATAATTATTTAAAAAATTATAGAGGCTGTGATAAAATTGGAAAATGGAATAGAAATTTAAATAATGAAGAAATGATCTAATAATATTCTGATCTACCATTATATTATTCTGACAATTTTTTGGCTCAATTTTCATGAAAAGAATGTCAGTTATGGTTAGACTGTAGATGTTTATGGTAATTAATATTTTGGCAGAAAACAGATAAAGCAATGAAGCCTAGACAAAAATATTTTACTCATTTTTCATCGTGTTTATTAAGCCTGTGTTATTTATCATAGACACGTACATGATGTATTTGTACGATATATCTATCTCGTTGATTAATTAATCTATTAGTAAACGCTTGTACCACGATAAAGCATCATCGATAATAGTTAAATTATATAGGATGATTTATGCAACTTTTCCAAACCATATTTCTGTTTTAGTTGAAATTATAAAAGAAGAAAATATGTTAGAAGAGAAAAACGAATGATTTCGAAGGATTAAAATTAACTTAAAATTAATTAGAATTAAAATTAAAAGGACAAATATTCCTTATTTTTAATATATTCCACATAAAAAATTTAAGGGGTTCTAATCCAGCGAACGTAATGACTATAATCTCAGAGAATGTGTATTGGTATATTTATTGCCATATGTGCACATAATTCTTTTCTTTTTTCTCTAACATTTTTATTAACTTTAGTCGAAAGATATAGCTCATTACAATTAAGTAAATCAACCTGTTTAATTAGTACTGATTACAAATAAGTGATATATTTTTATGCATATTTTTAATAAATAAATGTTATATATTTTTGACCTATCCGTTATGTACAAACATACGTAGCCCAATTATAATTTTAGGAACATTTGGAATATATTTTTCTATTTCCACAAACGTATTTATGTTTTATCGGTTTAAATAATTTCACAATCCGCGGACAGATGGCGCAGCGGTGTTAAGTGGCGTTAGCAGTCATATCAGGCGAATACGGGGAAAGAATGTTTTTGTTCCTCGTGTGTAATGCAGCATGTGGTCTAGCGTTCCCCTGATATAGTACAATTCCCTTGGCTATTCAACAACAGTGGCCTGCCGAAGCGTAGTTTCTTGTCCAATTTGTCCAACTTTTGGCGGCGTGTAATTGTTTCCTCAGCTTTTGGCAGCGTGTCATAAATTATTCCCTTGTAACCTCACCAGGGGCACTCCGATAACCTTTTCGTCGTATACTAAGCCATGTTGTAGTTACCGAATCACCATCGTCGATGTATCGATATTTTCTTTACGTTATGTAACACTCATTTTTCACACCAGGTCGCGCTCCGATTTAAAAATGGCCGTTTCTTTCTCGCCCGAAGGAGGAAATGCTCTCGGCTTTATCGATCACGCCTTTTTGTCATAGGTCGTCGCTCATCGTTACATCCCACCCCCAGAATCATTTCATGCTTATGTAAATGATCTGAAACCGTTGCTTGGTCTACCTTGAACCATTCTGCTATTCCTCGAAACGTTTGATGTAAGTTTATGACCAACGTTCCTTCTAAAATGCTATCGTTAATCATTGATGACGTGTTAGGTAAAAGTTCATGTTCGTTGCAAAAGTGGTCATCGCGAGACTGGAACTTGGTGAAACGATAATTTTAGTATGTTGTTGGATTTGTGGAATTAACACTAAAAATGCTGCCTAAAAATATAGATGAAAAGATTTTGTATGATCTGATCTGTAATTTCATTGGAAATAAAGATAGAATTGAAGTTCAGGGAAACATTTTAGGTTTGATTTAATATTATCTTTATTATTCCAGGACAAGATTAGACGTTAAATATTAGGTAGATGCAACTCTACACTAACACTCTTTTGTTTCTAATTGTTGTTAAATGCACATTTAAACTGTTCACAGGCCAAAGTGATTAACTCCACTTGCCGAATTTATCCGAGTTTTAATTCCAAAACGCTTAATCGACGATTAACTCATTTTATATTTGAAGTAAATTTCTATTTTTTGTTTCTAGGAGTTCATCGATTTTGCAAATGATAAATAAATAAATTTCATATAAATAAATTGGGGAAAAAGATAAATATATTGCGTCATACTGAAGTACAAATTTATTTTTCTCAGTTCGCATTAGAAATTATATTTATAATATTTGAGGTACACTCCCGTCCAAAAATATTAGGACGCCTACAGAAAATGAAATAAATTTGGAAAACCTTTAAGAAATTGTTATAATTTTTTAAATTTAATTCTAAGTTAGTTATATTAAGCTGGGAGAGGCATTGGGGGGTAGGCTGGGAGAAACTTAATACTCCAAAAAGGAACTGAAATATTTTATTCTGTATCACACTTAGCACTTCAAAATTCTTTTTGTAGCTACTTCTCTTTTGGAATAGCCTTCTCTTAATAGAGTTATCATCTCTCTATGTTTTCCTACCATTCATTCTTTTAACTTTCGTATCATAGTGATCGCATAAGATTTAAAACGAAATTCAAAGAAAATCAGCAAAATCGTTTGCCACAGTCACGAAGTCACAGACACGTCAAATACGAAAGTATATATCATATTACACAACAATGAAGTCGATGTAAACAGAAATACAGACGAAAACACTCGAGTCGTCGGCTACATTAAGAAAACATATCGGGAAACAATGTTTATCACAACGAACGAATAGTATGGAATAAACTCAGCATCCGTTTTAATGAATAAAATGTAATGAATAGGTCGAGTAATTGTCTAATTGTAAGTCACAAATACTTATAACTTAACATATATTTCGATAATATGTAATAAAACTGGCAGATATTACTGAAACTCAGTAAAAATTACAATTTATACTGAATAAACTGGTGTTCTAATACTTTTGGAGGGGAGTGTACATATGTACCTCAGTCTGTATTATAAACATTTTAATTTATTTAATGAATTAAAGGCCTTAATCTATTTTCAAAATAGCTCCTTATTTTGTACACTTTATTAATATATTTGCATATTAGTTCTTTATTTAAAATAATGGAATATTAAGATCTTTCCTTTCAAATTCATCCTAAATTTTATTTTACGGTCTGTGAGCTTGATGATTGAAACCTAACTCAAATTTTTATAAATCAAAACAACAGTAGTACTAATGAGAAATTTTAATTTGATATTTGGATTATTAAAGAAAATGGATTCGTTATATTTTATATTCAAAATTTAGAAAATTTTGTATGTTATATATCTTGATTCTGCGAATTTGTAATCTGTAGACGAAATAGAATGACTGCAATATCAAAAGACGGAAACCAACGTGTTCCGTCCCGAAGAGCGTGTTTAGAATATGATTTTATAATTAAGGCCTACACTTTTAACAGACCTAACGGTTTATTTTATATTTTATACCGCGACTGCAATTCCGGAGGTTCGATGTGCCTCAACGCCGTTCTAGCGGATTAAGCTTATAAAGGTAAAGCAAAATTAGGAATTTTACTAGTACCAGACGCGACAGATGGGACCCACTTGTGACAGACCCAACAAGCGACGGACGGACGGCACTTATAAATCACGTCATTGACCATCAGAAATCGGCTCCTTGACAGTTTCCTACTCCTTAGCCAAAGGTCCTTATGTCACACCCTCTGTCCAATTAAAACTCTTTACCTTTCCACCACCAACATCTATTTTACCCAATCAGAACTAAACTAGAGAAAACACCGGACCGAACACGACGAGACAGGACATGGAGCAAAATCGAGAAGTCAGTTCGTCTTCGGCACCGATCCTTCAAACATCTAAATTACACATACAAACGCGTGTTCGAAACGGTACTCCGTTAACGTCTACGTTATAACTATTCTACACTTTTCTGTAAATAAACACTCTCTTTTGACCACACACATTCTGGATCCTTATTATCGCAACTAGTCACGCAATATTAATTTGGCGTGTGATAAGCGTTCTTGGAGATCGAAGAGATTCGATACCGTAAGACGCTACACAACGCTTATAATTAGATAATGAATCTTTATGTAGGTAGTAACATGTCGAAATGTGTAAGATATCTGTGAAATATATGTACGAAAATTTACATGCAAATTTAATTGTTATAATTAAACTATACTGTATCATAGTAATTTTCTTCTTGAATTTACGATCTTTCTATGGCAGATAACGTTATAGGAGTACATTTAAATTTACGTCGATATCGTGCTGAAATTTTTAATAACGCGTGAAATATAAGTTCAACAATTTTGGCATTTATGATGTCGCTAATTTAAAAACATATAAAAATTAAATAATACTGTAATTTTAGGTTACGTTAATACTAATTATGTAATTCTTTGTAATACTGCATATAATTCATGCATGACCTAAAAAAAAACGTTTATATGTATGTTAATATGTATGGAAATATTATTCATTTACTTCTTATTCAAAATCGTCGAATGTATATAGGTTACACATTTGTGTAAGAAGTATATATGTACAATATTTATGTCAAACGTATATAATGTACAAAATATAGAAAATAAGGTTATATTTTTATAATAAGTTTTTAATACTACTAATTTTGTATAAGTCTCATAATTTTTCTCTAGTTTTTGCAAAAATATACATCTGTATATGTAAATGGAAATGATAGTATTATATATCACTTTACGTAATTTTTATTTTCCTAATCTGATATATAATAACAAAGGATCTTTAATTATGTTTTCGGTTTCACACGCGTTCTCAATTCTCTTCCATCATTTGTGTCAAATATATATATATAGAAGGAAAGTCAATACCAAACCAATAAGTAACGAGGGAAAAATCCCTAGCTCTAGTGTCGCCATCTAGTTACTCTCCGGCCTGACTAAAAACAATTTCATAGTATAAATGCTTATTCTCTATTTCTAATATAAATGGTCTACATATTACATTCATCAAATATGAAACTAAATAATTAGATTTTTTCTAAACTTACAATGAAATTACACCTCCAACTGGTTACATGACGTCACATTGACATAGTATTTTAATGATGTAATCAAATTATTATTTTTATACCAAAATGAAAAATGAAAAAACATATTTCACTTAAATTACTAATAAAAATATATTTTTAGTTTATAAATTATCATAGTATTATTAATATAATAAAATTACGTAGTAAATACGTAGTAAATAAAATATAATAAATATACTACATGTACTATAGCAAAAGTACTATACCAATTGAAGCTTAATAAAATAATTATTGAATAATAAATTATTTTATTTATACTACAATGAAAAAAAGAGAAAAACTTATTTCACTTCAATTCCCAATAAAAATATATTTTTTTTTTATAAATTATCATAGTATAATTAATATGATAAAATCACGTAATAAATAACATATAGCAAATATACTACATATACTACATATACTATAGTAAAAAGTACGTCACCAATTGAGGGTTAATAGTGTAATAATATCAAATTTGAAAAATATATGTACAAAATCATGTACAAATACGATCAAGTATAATAACCTATAATCTTTTTTAACATAAGAATAGGATGGATAGATCCTATATAGAAGAAGCATGTTCAAGGCGAGTTCTAATGAGATCAAAACATAGAATGTTTAGTGTACTAGTCGAGCTAGACTGCGTAGAGAATTGTTCCATTAAGCTAAGCGTCTTGGGAGTTTACTGCAAATGAGACTTAAGTGATTATAGAAGGTTAGCTTATAATAATAAGACGCTGCCAAGATCACGAATACAGTATTATTCGCTATAACGAGTTTCTGAGCGAATACGAGGGGTTTGAAGTTAAAGATGTGTCACGAGGATCTAATAACAGATCATTTATCAACGATCAATAGCATTGAATTGCAATCACATCATACTTCGAAATTTTCAAGATTGGATTGAAGATCAAGTAGATGAACTAACAACAATACTTTTCTGCAAGTCTGTCAATTCTCAGCAGAGAGCAAGGAGTCAAAATGCAAACTCTGTGATTACATTGCTAGTGAACAAATCGAATGCAAGAAGTCAACTCTGTGGCACTTTGGAGCATGCATAAAAGGACAAGTTGAAACAACAGACAACAGAGTGAAACAATTTCAGATCTCTATGCTAAGTAGGCTGTTAGAATAAATAGCTTTTAGTCCAATTTAGGAAAGGACTACTCGGTTCCCTGGATCTTACTTTTGTCAGCAAAATATTATGGTTTACCCTAAAGGAAGGTTTACAAAAATCCATTTAGATCTAATTTTACATCCTTCGCTGCATGGCCTAAGTACTTAGCATCCTTGTAGACAGAAAACCATAGTCATTCATGAACTTCACAATTTAATTTGAGGTGTGTAATTTATTTGTTTCGTTGAAGTCCAGTACCTAATTTATTTATTTTTATTATTTTTATTCTGATATAATAAAGTGTGGAGAACCGAGGAAATATTACATGATTTGATGAAATAAAAATAAATTGATTTGGTCCTGGACTTCAACGAAAATTTGAAAGTCTCCCACATTATTATTGTCTTCCTTTTCAAAAGTAACATCGTGTTTCTACACTTCTGTTCGTCACTGTACAATTATAATGTACTACAAGAGTTGTAGTCACAGACCACCCGAACACAAATCTGTGTGGATGGTAAGAAATACGTGTCATAAATTCATAATTAATTCCCAATCATCTGATCTTCCAACGTGACAAGAATACTCCAACTAACGAAGAACGAGTAAAGAGAATACGCAATCGTCGTGACAGCATACATTTATTTGATTCGAGGGACCAAGAACGTCATCATCCCCAAGGCCTTCGGGAACGTTGACAGCACTCATATAAAGAAAATGTTACTAATATAATTTACGTTAACATCAGGAAAGTTAGATAAATTACCAGGAATACCATAAACGTTTGTAACAGTACACCGAGTAGTCTAAATAAAATTACAGATCCTAAATAGCAAGCAAACAGATTCTGAATATCTAGGTCTGTGTATACCACGATGTTGCATTAGGGTTTCTGTTACGTTTGCTTCAAAGAAGTCTTGAATGAATGAATGACTCAATTGAGGGCACGTGCACGTATGCAAATGTATTTATATTTGTACAACCTAGAAAGATACTGTGCATCAGTTAGACATGTCCTAAAACGACAGGTCGAATTGCTTATATTTTGGAAAATCTACTTTAGCAATATTATGCTAATTCAGAGAATAAGGAACAATATTTTCTTCATTGGTTGAAATACGAAATATGATTGTCTCTGTGAGGTCTTCAGAGGAAGAATTAAATGAAAACTGCCTTATGAGTCATCTCCTTCTCTTGTACCTCTACACATAGTAGACGAAGTTACTATAGTTACTGTAGGAATAGTTATACAAGATATTCTTTCTACGCAAATCTCTGTCTATACTGTACTAATTTTTTCCTTACTATACCTTTTACAATAGAGACTATCGTATGAGTTATCTTCGTCTTTCTATCTCAACACATAGTACTATGCGTTGCAGAGAAGAAGTCCGCTCAGCAAAACGTAGGACCGAATCCCCATCAATCCTCACCAACTCACCCATTCTAGCACCTTCGTAGAAATAGAGTAAACGTATTTCCCGTATTGGCAGAAATGATTCCTTCCTATTAGCCTGATCATATAGCACCACTTGACAAAGAAGGCGAACGAAACAATCGAGACAAAGTGAGGTAAACGCAAGAAATAGATGCAAGAGCGTAGACTTATCCCTAAAGCATTAACTTCAGATTCTTCCGATGAATGTTCATTTCCGAATTTTATTTAACTATACTTATATTTCATACACGTGTTAAATATGTGTTCGATATTTGTGAAGTATAAGTGAAAAATAATCATGTTTTGCTCGTACAGTTTTACTCTCGTGCAGTATTACTTGTATTCGCAGGCCTGCAATGTATTATTCGAGTACAGGAATTTTACGGAATTCTTACGCCTATGGTAACGTGTAACGTTACCGAACCTGAAGGTAGTGGTTTCGGTAGTGTCATATAAG
The DNA here is from genome assembly GCF_001483705.2 of Eufriesea mexicana. Classification (NCBI taxonomy): domain Eukaryota; kingdom Metazoa; phylum Arthropoda; class Insecta; order Hymenoptera; family Apidae; genus Eufriesea; species Eufriesea mexicana. Next base: position 495,379 of record NW_016909769.1, read on the forward strand.
AGTGGGGACTATCAGAGAGCATGTTAGACGGAGCGAGTGGAATACCCCCGTTGTCGAAACAGTGGACTTCTTGTCCGCTACGCATAGTACATATTTTTATACTGCATTTGTCTCTTTTTCCGTTGTTATTCCGATTCTCTTTCCTTGTCAATCATATAAGGTTTCGCTGAATTCGGGATACTGACAAGTGGCAGAAGAAAGCGTCACTATAATGGCTTCCGTGGAAAGCATCAATTTCAACGGTACGCCACTATAATAGCTTCCGTGAATATCATGATTTTGGATTATCGTTCTTTGCTTTATTTCTCGTTTATTTCGTCTAAACTACGTTTCTCGTTGTACTGTAAAATTGTTAAAATTAAGAAAACCTTGCAAATTTGTGTAGCAAAACTTGTAAGAAAAAATATTATATAAGTCGAAGATCGCGGTACTGTGTGTTCGGGAAAAGAAGGCACAGTGTGTTTACATCCTCACGATGATCTTCATTACCATCTTCGACCAATAGTAGTCACTGCCTGTGATCATGGGAGTGTCGGTAGAGCTAATCAGCCGTGAGAATGTAAACGCGCTGTGCCTTCTTTTCTCGAACGCACTATACCAATGTGAAGACGCGTTCCTGGGAAACAGAATGGTGGACAAGTGCGTCGTACCTAAATATGTGTTTGATATTTATGAAGTATAAGTGAAAATAATTGTTTTGCTCGTGTAGAATTATTCTCATAATCGCGGACTTGCAATGTATTATTCGAGTATAGAAATTTTACGGATATCTTACGCCTATGTTAATGTATAACGTTATCGGACTTAAAGGTAGTTATTTCGGTAGTGTCATAGAAGAATGGTGACTACAAACGAACATATTAGACAGAACGAATACCCTCTTGCCCCTGTGCCGAACCACTGGACTTCTTCTCTGTAACACACAGTAGATGAATAGCTGCTATAGGAACTTCTATATTAAGTATCTGTATTAACTTCTATATTATAACTTTCTCTACGCGAATTGGCTGAAGAACGACTTTATAAAACGAGATAAAACGTTTTAGAATGAAGATCTGTGTCATTAGAATGAATATTAACGAGCTGAACCACGTCATTCAGAGAAATTCCCGAGTTCATCGTACCAAATACTACTGTACATATGATGAGTAATAACGGCTTGGTCACCCGCTTTGAAGTCAGAGAAAAAGCTTGTGTCAGTTGATAAGCTCTTCCAAAGAGCGGAGTTGAAGATCTTGGTGAGAGCCGGATGATAAGCCTGCAAGTCAATAAAAGTGACGCTTTTGCTTTGTTAGTAAAAAGCAGACGGAATATTGCTATCGCTATTCGTAACGTTGTAACCAGATTATTGCTGCTTAAACATTTCAGCAAATTAAAATCCTGCCATTGAACACTTTAATTAAGTACGAAAATATCGCGATTCAATTTTTCTTGCATCTAGATATTTCTCTTATTGTCTCCCTAAAACGGAATGACACGTGAACACGTTGCCATAGTTGGGTAAATAATTTTCGCGCTTAAATATTTCAGCGAATTAAAATCCTGCCATTGAACACCTTAATTAAGTACGAAAATATCGCGATTCAATTTTTCTTTCATCTAGATGATTATCTTATTGTCTCCCAAAAAAGAAAAGACACGTGAACACGTTGCCATAGTTGGCTAAGTAATTTTCGTTCTTTTGTTTAGAGGCAACTGTAATTCTATGTTTAACAATTTTTCGCCGTGCTTATATTTGGAATTATCGATACAAATCTCAACTGAGATTTCAAAAAATTAAAAAGAGGAAAAAGAAAATGAAAAATTCTTCACAATGATCTTAAAAAATTTTTCAAATAAAAACACATTAAAATATTTGCAATATTTTATTGTTAGTTCCATGTTGGATGAGGAAGGTTAAAGTTATCGAAAATATAGAGCAGAGTGTCAAGTTAGAGTTATGTGGAATGAGTTATACGTACAATATTACGAATGCTTCTAAAAAAGAAATGAAAAAGAATAACATATTGAACCAGAATGTACTACATGGAGATATTAAATACCTTAATTTCAACAACTTTAGAGGTTCAACTCTAAAGAGTAAAGTGATTGATATTCTCGATAATGGCTTTTTTTGCGGCAGTCGGCACTTTTTCGCTACGTGAGAAAGAGCTCGTGTCCAGATTTCTGTCCGCACGATAAATTATGTAGTCATTGTACCTGCCTTCGTATCGGAAAAGCTCTCATTGAGCCACATTGCTGTGAAGATAATGTCGTGCAAAAATAAAGAGGATAAAATGGAAGCATAAAGCGTGGTTAATTTCGTTCTCAGAACCTCAGACACTTTGATACTAGAAAATAATAGGATAATTATCCTCGATAATTAATATTCCCATTTATTTTCTCCAGTGAGGCTAAACTCGTGGAGATTTTTAACGTTGGCAAGTTTATGGGACAGCCTTGGAGAAAGGGGGCTATCTTTGAGGCAGAATCATAGCACGTGCAGTCCGTCGTCGTGACAATGTCTTTTATAATAGAATCTTTTACGTTCTTCACCTGCAATAGTCATAAATATCTGCAACTCAGCTTTTCCCAAGGTGTAATTGAATGCGGGGCATAATGATCCCCATGGTTGATGGACGGATCTAAAAAAAGAAAATATTTCATCGTTAAAAATGCTCCAAAGATTTCCCGTTCGTTCAGATGACGATCATTAGTTCGTCCAAATGCACACTGAGGACGCTAAGAACGCTGTTCGTATTTTGGCAACGTGATTTGTGCGAAATAGCTTTTTCATCGATTTCAGGCAATGCTCGTCTTTTTAAATATTTAATTAGTAAATAATTATGTCCAATGTGGAATCTGTTATTACCTAATTGTCCTCAGAGAATCACCGTTTCATATTGCCTTGCTGTGCTATACCTACATAAATATTTGAGGTTAGGTCTTCTACAGCAGTCATCAAACGATTATTAAATCCGTTTAAAAATGTATTTATAGTGAAGGAACGAATTTATACATAAATAACAGTCCTAATTTTCTTGCTCTTTACATAAATTATGGGTCTAATTGATATGAATTTGGTGGGAAACATCTAAAAGTTTGATTAGCTTCAAGTGTTAGCAGCGACGCCACACGGTTGTTTACTGAAGTTTCCTTATATGAAATGTATTGTTCTCATTTTTCTAATGATTATATTTTCATAAATGACTGAAAAATTGCTAAGTCGATCGAACATTGTTTATATTCGTAAGTTATTCTGTACATTAATCTGTCAAATTATTACGCCCGTAAAAGATACTAAAAAAGAAATTGGAAAAGAACTCAAACTTCTGCTTTTGCTGTTAAAAATCTTACGATCAGTATTCTTTTCGACCAAATGAAGTTTAATACAAAATACCTAATCTCATAAATATTTTATTATTTATTGTAAATGATACTTTGTATTAACAATGAAACTTCGATGTTATTTATACTAATTGCAAGTAGTATGATTTTATAAAGATTATATAAACGAGTTTGGAGAATAAAAATTTATATGGAACTAAGTTTATAATAAAAGCTGAGAGACTAACAAATTTTACAGATTATGTGTACATATTAATCTATATTTATATTTCTTTATATAAAAATTTTCTTCGGAAATATAAATTCTTTTATTACACTGAAAAATATATTTTATCATATATTTCGAAATATAAATTCATTACGAATATTTAAAGAAAAAATTAGTAATTTTAGATAATAAAAGTAATAAAATAAAATAACATATAACATAATTACAATAAAACTCGTTAAAACGAAATTATTATTTTTAACAATATTATTTTCATTAATAATTATTATTTATTTAAATTATTTTGAAATATTACTTTTAACAATATTTTCCCGATATTATATTTATAAATATCGTAATACGTAGAGTGCAAATTAATTATGAAATTAATTGACGTGTTCTCGAGTAATTTTCTATATTTATTTGTACCGAGTTTGTACCCAAGCGTAATTGCATATTTTAGGTAATGATCCGTAATGCATGTCGAACTGAGTATCGCAGCCAGTGCTTACTCTAAAAATACCTGGAACAGCTCGCAACAATTTCATTCGCTTCACAGTTTGAAACAACTCTAAATGATTCTTCTAACTAATTCAAAGAAGTCATATTGTTTCAAAGTACCCTGGTCGCTGGATAGGCGATCACGAACTGGATTCGCTGTTAATCACTTAACCGAGGTAAAATATTGTTTCTTTACGAGACTTTGCGAGACAAAGAGAGTGTACTTACTGTACTCACACTATAGTGAGCAGCAGTTGAACTTAGCATGGCCGGTCGCTGACCGAGTAAAGGGATGATGTCAGGCATCGAACTAGTCATGTACCAATGGAAATTTAATTTCCATATTTTCTATTACGCAGTTTCTATTATTGGATTGTCAAGTTCCTATAAATAATATTCAAAAATTAAATAAAATTTGTTTATTCTATTTAATAATACTATTAATAATATAATAATACTATCATAATTCTGTTTAATAATACTCATAATACTATTTAATAAATTTGAATTATTAGTTTTTAGTGAAGTTGATAGTCAAATGATACTCAGTTTGGAATTATTTTTTCAAATATACAGAAATTCAAATTTTCTTGAATTAGATATACCGGGTGTCTTGGATTACCTTTGTTAAAATGGAGGGAGGTGATTTTTTGTCGAAAATTAAACAAATGCTTATGAATTAATTCGAATATGTTCTATCGAATAATGATAGTTGCAATTTTCGATATCGACCGGAAATAGGATTTTCACACCGGAAGCCAGTTTTTGTAAATGGAACATGATATTTTTTGATACATATACGGTTTTCAAAGATTTGCCTCGAACTTGCACATATCGACTACAAATAATTATTAAAACACCAATTTTACCAAATATTCGATTTTAATTATTATTCATTATCTGCTGATGAATTTTTTCGAGCTGTCGATTCCTTTCGTAAGATAGTGGCCTGTTTCGACACCAATATTATCCTTTTTTCGTTACATTTATTTTCTTAATTTATGCGAATAATGTTAAATCCTTCCCATTTATTTCGACAATTAATTTTTATTATTCTTTCGTTCCTTTCCATAGTTTATTTTCGTTAATTAACACAAACAACTGCTACAATTTATCCTTTATATTTTGTGACAGAATTTGATCATAACAGTGTTAATTTCTCACACTTGAAGATCGATTCTTAGAGGAATACTTATTTTAATCATACCATTTTTATGAAGAATTGTTAATAATTATTACTGTGTTATGATATATCGTTATATAGAAATTTGTGAAATATTAAATTGAGTCAGCCATATAATTTTTGTGATTTCTCGTAAAATATAATAGTGTAAAAAATAATAGCAAATTTTTATCAGGATAAATTGGACTTTGGTGGAGCATATGTTGCTAATGTTAGTGTATTCATTCACTTCCAGAGGATGGAATATTTAGTTGACATCTTCAGGTATTTGCAAAGCGATGCCAACTCGTCTACTGTCAGCTACAAATTATATCTTAATTTTTACTTTCTATTTTATTTTTTGTATTTTTCATATTTCCAACAATTTTGTGGTCAAGTGGAGTATTAGATATCCAAACAAAAGACTAATCTTGTTCCAGCACTGATGAGTCTAAGTCTGAGATAGGATGACAACTGTCAACCATCAGATGACTGATAATTGATGGTTGAGGATTTATTATGTATAAATTACTATAAAAAGACTCAGTGAGGTCGAGAATGATAGCGAATTTTAGATGCAGTCTAACTTCACTCGATGTTTCAATTTACTTGTATAAATTATAGTAAGAAATTCGTGTTATAAACTCAATCTGCAAATGCCTTAATAGCTACTGTTTAGATCTGAGGAATTTGCACTGATTATAGCAGGTATAGGAGCAAATAGGATTATTCCGTTTGCGATGCTTGATTCCATACTTGATACTCTTGTAATCGATATTTCTGGTATAATAATAGGATAAATTACAACTCTACTCTCTTTCTTTTAGGTTAAATATTTAACAGTAATTCTGTGTCTACGTCGATTCTTGGTCTTGGATTTAATTTTAATTTAAATTATAACTTTCTTTTGGATGAAATATTCTTTCCTTTTCATTCTTTTAGATTAAATATTTACCAATAATTCTGTGTCTACATCGATTCTTTTTCTTGGATGTAATTATAATTTAAATTACAACTGCATTCTCTTTCTTTTTGGTTAAATATTTAGTATATATATTTCTGTCTACGTCGATTCTTGGTCTTAGATATAATTATTTATAATGCTGCTTGCAGATGTGACATTTTTAGTCATTAATGAAAATTGGAATTGGTATAATCTATCTTTATAATTATATAAGAGAAGGTGGACTGCTTATTATATTATGGCTAATTCTGTATAACTGTGCACGGTAGAGAGATCTCATGTTTAATATTTCTGTATAATTTAATTATATACGTAGTTTATGTTATTTCTATGTTATATTTTTATATAAAGGATTTTATATTTCTAACTGACATTCCTTTTTCAATTTAAATTATATTTTATAATGAATATGCATAATCAAGTTAATGCATGGTATTATAGTACTTATGAGAGCATACTCCACTTCTCGTGCGGGTATTTTCGACATATCTGCGAATTTCCACTGCAAATTTTGGAGAAGCATTCTCTACACGTCAAATGATGAAAATATGTAGAAAATATCGATTTCCACGATCTTTTAATTCCACTCTGAAAAATTACAAATTAATTTTACAAAAATATTAAAAGTATCTATGAAAATAATTTTTGTTAGCATACTTAATAGCATATTCTCTTTTTTAGCATATGCTCTTTTAATATAGTTAATTTTGTAATAAAAACGAAAAACTATTTCCACTATTTTCTAACTCTGTTTACATAAAAATAATAGATTAAGTTTATCAATATTAAAATTTTAGAATAAAAACGAATCATTATTTCCAATTTTTTCTAACTCTGTTTACAGAAAAATAATAGATTATGTTTATCAATATTAAAATTTTATAATGAAAACGAATTACTATTTCCAATATTTTCTAGTTCTGTTTATAGAAAAATGGTAGATTAAGTTTATCAATATTAAAATTTTATAACAATAACTGATCATTATTTCCAATATTTTCTAATTCTGATTACAAAAAATAATAGATTAAGTTTATCAGTATTAAAATTTTATAATAATAACGAATCATTATTTCCAATATTTTCTATTTCCTTTTATAGAAAAATAATAGATTAACCCTTTGCGGTCGGCAGATTTCAGCAGAGAAAATTTAGCGTTTCGCAGTTACTTTTCTGTACAGGATTTAAAGTCAATATATGGGTATTAAAACGCACAGAATTTGTTGAAACTAATTTGTGTTTAATACTACTAATACTACTAACACGTAAAAGTACAAAATTTTTAATTTTTCTAATTTTCTGTAGTTTTCTTTATTTTTCGACTTGCAATGTCCCTGCTGCGGGGACATCGACCGCAAAGGGTTAATTTTATCAGTATTAAAATTTTATAATAAAAGCGAATTACTATTTCCAATATTTTCCAATTCTGTTTATAGAAAAATAATAGATTAAGTTTATCATACAAAAATTCGATATTTTTGATACCTATTTAAGCCTGTTAATAAATTTTATAATAAATTAGATGTTTGATTCTGCTTTTGTTAAAAACTAAATTTTAAAAATAGCCATTGAGGCTAATAATTTTATTCACGATTAACTGAAGGTGCATGGGTTGTTATTTCAGGATACTGGAAAACTGAAAATGTCGAGTTGCCAGTTTGTTCGATATGCTTTTATTAGCTTGTTGTTTTATACATTTACCGTTGAGGAAATGCTTCGTTACTACAGACATTGGTGCATTTCGCCGCGAGTTCAGCCATTACATCTGTTTAAATTGGATAACTTCTCCGATATCTGCAATGTATCTAGAACAGTAGATGGGGAAACTTAATTTCTATGCTGATACCATTCCCGAAAGTTGCAAACGACACTTGCATGTGTAGCACACAATCGAAAACTTTTTCGTTTGACATCGAATTATATTGGTATTTATCTCGAGATTCGTGTAACCGAATCTATGCAGTAGTAGAATTTAATTCCGTTTAGAATTTAAATTTCGTCACGTGCAGAAAAAGAGATTATATGCAAGCAACGTGCAATTGAATGCTTCGTTTATAACGTATAATATGTACGTTCCATAAAATTGTATGCTGATGTAAAACTACGTGAAATTCTCAGATCTGCAAAATTATAGGTCAGTGGCTGCTCTGATTTAATTTAATAGCATGATAATAGTGTACAAGTTCTAAAATAATTAAAAAACTTTATAGAAATTGAATAATTTTAGAATAACTTTGGGGCAACGATGTTTTGCGATAATACTAATTTAGGGTTAGATTTTATATTGAGGTGTGTGGGTAGAATGGATAAGAATATCTTTAACTATTATTAACGAGAAACATAAAGTATATTTAAGCACAAAATATTTAAATAATAACCTAAAATAATTTACTGTTTCGCGCTTAAATCGATTCACGCTTTCTAAAACTTTCACACATACACACACACTTTTTATCACGATTTCATTGCTGTGTTAATTTCATGACTGTTTTATCCTGGCACATTCTTTTAAACATTTTTCTAAACATCATTCAAAGTAGACGGTATTCGCACATATATGTAAGTACATCATAGATTTCACAATTATAAACAAAGGAATTTCACTTATTCAACTACATTCATATTGTGAACGATACAGTGGATATGACTCATTATATAATATCGTAATAATACGCATTATGTAATATATAATAATATATGTTATAGATGCTAAATGTAATTAATATTTATTTAAAGCTGTAATTATGCTATGTATTTCTGCACTGTTTAGTATTGTGTTATCCAAGTTATACTACGCCGTCGACTAACTAGTGATCCAGATTCGAAAATCAATTGATGATCAGTTCCTTTTCGTAATGGAATAGTATTTTTATAATATAAATAGCCTCAGTCTACTAAAAAATTCTCATCACATGTAAACTACGTCATAGACGTCTGTTTTCAAAAATAAGGAGTTATAATGTTGAAATTAGTGAGCTAAATTTCATACCCTTTTTAAATTTTGATGCAGCTTTCTCTTTTAACCAATAATAGAGAAAATAAAATATTGGTTTGTATTTATTAAATATCGAGCTTGAAATAGATACTATCTTCACCTATTGTTTACTTTGAATATTTCATATATTTTGAGTTTGTAAATAATTATAATTTCTGCAGTATATATATACAGATATTATTTTTGCGTTATAAAAATATATGCATTTGTTCTGCACACTTTTTATTAGTTTTGAAACAATGGATATCATCAAAGTCAATAGAAAGTAAGAGTAATATTGAAAATGATAAATTTAGATTCATTAAAAAGTGTTTAAAATTTTTGATAAGGTAATGGAAAAGTAGAATAATTCTGTTCCAGTCGTTAATAAATATGTAGTGAATGAAATATTGATTAAAAAAAGAAAAAAAGAGAAATTGGAATATGGTACAAAATAAAATAAATCTCTGTGCCATTTAGTTTTGTATGATACATCATACAAGTCGTAAATAATATCTGTGCAGCAAATGCTCATGTATTTTCACAGTTTCCAAAAATTTTCAGAAATATACAAATTTCAATAAAAAATATTTGAGCAAAACCCATCGCTGATATCGTTATTCAGGAACCTGAAAAACGTTGAGTAATGTTTGAAAAATTAAAACATTTCCAGATGTGTTACGTCAACTGAAATTTTTTACCGATTTTTTTAACAGTAATTTAATAGTAATTGTTATGTGATACATATGTGTTAAATATGTAGTACATTAAAATCAGTAAACTATATGTACACATATATATTATTATTAATTGAAGACAGTAATACACATGTATACATACATCATACAATACGATATCATGTATATTCTAATAATAATAATAATTTTGAGAATATAATAGCTGTAATATAATACATAAAATATAAATATAATAATATAATAATAATTTTAAGAATTATTGTAAAAAATATTTTTAATGATATGTACCAATATTAATGTTGATATATATATTATTATATATATATATATATATATATATTGTGTTTATTACATAGATAAACATAATTAAAATTAAGTGCATTCATCATTTTTATTTTATTAGAAAACGTATAATTTTCTATTATGCAATACAAAATTTATTGATTAATTATTAATTATATTCTAACTGTAATTTGTAATTAAACTATAGATACGATACATACTATATTCAAAATCATCCTATTTTCAACGATTAATTATTGGTTATTTCGATGATTGTTGTATTTTAAATCTTGATTATTTTATGACTAAATCTTCATTGAAAATTGTTATTCGATAAAGGTGCAATAAATTTTATTCCGAGCTTACTGTCCTTTTTACTTTCTTTCTTCTCGGTGTTATTTAATTCTATTTCACTAATTTCATTTAATTAATTTCATTCGATGCGGTTAAATTAATTTCTGCTTGGAATTTCAAATGGTTTCACCCGATCCATGATATATGATTCCAAATGAGATAGATCCCTTGGGGTCGCGATGAAACGATATGCGAAAATTCGCGTGGAAATTGCACAGCTGATGTCACACTATGTCATTACTATTAATTTATTTATTTTGAGTTACTACCACCCAGTTTGGTTATCACCAACTTCTCTATAGGGTGTCTCTGGTAATTGCCACTATCCTTCGGGCACTTAATTCGAGAAAACCTTTTGTACGAAAATTATAATATTACAAATTTGCAAATAATTATTTTGCTATTAAAACAAGTTACTGCTTTGATATTTTTAAGCAGTACCTTTTATTTTCTTACTATACTACATTGTAACTCATGTCAAAAAGAATTCAACGAGTATACTCTTCAATGAAAGTGAGTATGAAATAAGTATACTCTAATAAAAAAATATTTTATTATTTTACTATAATGTTATAATGGTCTTGGATTTAGAAATTTGGGATGAGTCAATTATAATACTATATACGAGGATAATGTTAGTGGAATGTCGATGCAATACGTTAATTACAATACATATGTAGCGGCTCTCGGCACGCACATACAAAATATCATTCGGCGTGCAAAAGAAAGGGGCCGAGAGGCTTTATGGAACGCGTTGCTACATAGCTGTTTTTGAGAACTTTTATTTTAATCTAAATTCAAGGGTTTTGTGACAGCACGTTCTGCTAATCCTCGAACTTAGTCAGTCCGTGCCTCAACAGCCCATACGGGTACCATAAAGCCTCGGGGGGTTCTCCAAAGGAACCAAAGGACCGCAGGCGAGCTTAGCCCCACCGCGGGCCCCGGGCCCATGTGGAAATCCCCCTACGTCACCAAAAATTTCCACGACCGCTCCTGCGCTTTCCCAGAAAACTCGTCAAGGGCGCAAGGAATAGGGGGCGCAATTAGTTACATCTAAAATACCTGATTGGTTAACGAACCGAACTCGGCGTTAACCAATCAGGACGTCTCCCGCGTTTTTGAGGAGAGCTCGGCTGATCAGAAGAAGAATCAGTCAATCTTGTCTGAGCGGTCAACGAGTCAAGGTCTTCTCCTCCAACATCTTGTCTTGTACAAAATAAAAGATAAAGTAGAGAAGGTGCTAACCTACGTTTTGTGAACACCACCTACGATCACCTACCTTCATACACATAAGTAATATAATACACTATTAGATTGTATATCGTCAATAGGTCGTCCTCAATTGGCGACGGTTAATGACGAACCAAATTTCTTGAGGAACGTTGTGTTTATAATGGACTGTATTTTATGTAATTGTTCCGGATAACTCTTCTGAACTCTTCGAATTTTATTGACCGACTGACTGGTACTGACCTAACTAACTTGTGCGATGCACGATCTTTCGGAGCCCGTGGTTTCCAAAGGGAAATCGGTTTTCCCATTGGTGGTTGACAGGACCGAGAGTGGGCCCTCGGTCCGCGAATCAGATGCCCCCAAAGAAGGGAGGACCGTCTTCCGCGACCAGGTCTGCCGGTGGAGGAAGCCTCTCCCTCAAAGGGGGTTGCTGGTGGGCCACCCGCACATTCGTGATCCTTCCTGAAGGACCCGTTACTTTATGGCTCCGAAAGTCGCGACATCGCACATGGCCTGGTCCCTTTCTTTGCAGGCCTATTGTCAGCCAAATCCTAAGTGCTGTTGCCTGCTTTCTAACATTAATGGCTAAAGAAAGCCTCGTGTCCGGTGACCCGAGGGAAATAAAGAATTGTTTGAAAATGCATTGAAAATGAAGATAGAAAGGACACGGAACTTGAACTAAAACAGCAATTAGAATCTGGCTGCCAGAAGACCCTAACGGTCTTCTGGGTCTATTCTAAACAAGGGCCCGAATGAAATACCGGCACGACATTCCAAGGTTTAACAAAGATCTTGATAAAGAAGTAACAATATTAAAACATAGTTATTGCACTATATGCTCCTCTAGATGTCAAATAACTTTCGTTTGAATCATTTTTACGTGCAACAAATAACACTGTCCAACGAATTTTGACTTTTTCTATAATCATGTAATATCCATTAGGTGATGGAAATAGAATTTACTTCCGTGAAAATGAAACGGTATTCGAAGTTGCTCTATCACTCTCAACTTTCGAAAATTGTGAGATTTCTATGGAACATGTACATCTGTGTTCGTAGTACAATAAAATAAATTAATAATATAATTATTAATTCATGTCTCGATTTATTCTGTGAATGGACTCGTAATTGATCAGTGCTATTTTACTAAATTGATATCAACAAATTTTTATAGTCTAAGAATTAAGAGGCTCTCAATTTTATTTGTCTCGAGCGATATGGAAAAGTCGTAAAGTCAGTCCAATCCAAAAGTTCAAATAAACTTTCAAACTGCAGCGTAAAATATTTCGAAGAGATGAAAAGATTGAGTGTCAATCAATAGTATACGATATTTCTATTTGTCATAGATTCTTCCGTAGCTAGATATTTCTGAAGTTAATTTCACGAAAAGTTCAAGTTCTTTTAGAGTACAAAAATATCGAGCAGAATTTAATAATAATAAATTGATAACGAATTATCTATTTATTAATAAATTAAATTGAGGTTGAAAATTAATTAGTAGTTTCGGCATTGTATTATTTGATGTTAACACTGAGTCATAACTATAATGCGTAGTTACATGTGTTACACACATTTCATAACATTTGTATAATCATATGTAAATAGATATATGTAATCACCTTTATTTATTTTGTTAAAAATCACTATATATTTCCAGTAATTATAAAAATAAAATATCTGACATCATTTTGACTCGCTTGGTAGGCCAGAAGTTAAATACCTACTGCTACAAACTTCAGAGGGTTACGAGTGGCGCCATCTGTTGTTTTATTTCGGCGTCAATAGCTTGAGATAATAACCTACAGTCTCATATTACTGGAACCACCTGTACTTTTTCTGAATTTATAGTTCATATAATTTTTACGTTATTTAATCACTAATCGAGGAGTTTACTAAAAATTTTCAATACATACGACAACACGAAGCCTTGCGATGACGAATTAACTCGTCATTCCCAATCAGTCGGTTAATTCATCTTCGACTAGCGCTACCCTGTCAAATATATCACACGTAGGCAGCAAAATGTCAAAAGACCTATATATCAGGAAATATTACTTGTTTACAGAGTTTTGTTGAATCGAATAAAATGCGAAATGTGATAATATAAAAGTTTAAATACAGTCGAAGAATGAATATTTAACGGCGAAAATAATATAAAAACTCTTGGTCTGTTCCAAAAATAAATTGAAAATAAACCTTCCTGTATATCAATAAAAGAGTAGGTCGGTTTTTAAAAAAATAAAAAAGATAGAGTATTAAGGAAAATTTTATATTTCTTTAAGGCGTGGCATCAAGTATATAACAATTTCACAAGATATATAAGAATAGCAAGTTTTTGTCTTTTATGGGATAAACGAACTCCATATTGCCCGTGCAGACCTAATTTCTTGTCTGTTCCGTAGAGCACCAATTTTTTTAATAATTTTCTTTAAATTTTATCAGAAATTTTATTTTAGTAATTATTCCTGAGTACTGAATTCATCCAAAAACCCTTAAACATAATTTATTCACTTACAAACAATAGTCCTTGATACATAAGAGATCTATGAATAAAATGTTGGACCGAGATAATTAAATCAAATATTGGATTAACATCAGATATGCGACGTGAATTTGAAAAATATTCAAAATTGAAAATAGAAGTTGCATAAACTATACAAGAGAGGAAGAACTGCTACGCTAGTGTACAGGAAGTTTCATGTCATTCCCAAACCTTCTAAGACAAACACGATTCTTCGTATTTTAAAAATTTTAATCCTTTCACGAGTACGGTCGTACATGTACAACCGAAAAATTTGTACTAACAATATTGTACAAGCAATATAACACACTCAGTAATAAGAAAATTGTAGGGTTATGTCATTGGAATCAGAAAATAATTCAACGTTATACATATACGTTATTTAATGTAGTTACGTACCGTGGTGGCGCTAGTGAGTTAAACGGAGAATCGTCTTAAGGCTGCGGAAACTGGTGGAAGGATTAAGACACGTAATTTCACCTTACCGACTGAGCAACCGCAATCCTAATAAGGCATTAGCAATTCCATTCTACAATGTGACAATGTGTGTTGACTGATAATGTGACATGCCTAGTCGCCATTAGTTTACACTAGGCTCGTATTTACCGTTGGTGTTTGCCTGTTTGCCACGGTCTCGGTATTTGCCTTTGTTCTGATATTTCTGGCGATCAATCACTCGCTATAACAGTGATCCTCGTGCCCCAAGTATCGATGCGACACCACGATAGACCCTCGAGCTTCGATCAGATCGAATCGTAATTCAAACCGTACACCGTGTAGAAAAAAATAATTTACGACTCTTAGGAATGACGTGCGCGTATTCGCCAACAGGGAAAAGCGTGTTTCAGCGAGATGCATAAATTTATTAACGAGCTCGCGTGCTCCGGTTGTTGGATGGAAATTTCCCATCGAGAAAATTGCGCACTGCGTCTTTCGCGGGTGAAAGAAAGGAAAAAAAAGGAAATTAAATCTTGCTGATTGACCAATTCAACTGGGAAAGTTGCTTCTGAAAATGCTCCAACGAGCTTCTTTTTTTCCGTCGAGCATCCGGCTCGCACAATTATGAGCCGCCATTAAAGTCCTTGATTCCCTGTAGCCGATATGTCGTCAACAGTCGCAGGTTCGACCCAGAATTCGCACACAGCGATCCGTCTCGCAATGAATGGCGCTGGCTCGATCTCGCTGGAGAGAAGCAAGATCAAATTTAGGGGATAAATGTACGAATCTTTGGCATTCTTGGCAACGATGTACGAAGAGAAAAGTCGAGCAAAAAGATGGATGAAATAACAATGGAAAAGGGATGTCGAAAGATATCGTAGGATATAGCTAAGCTTAGGTGATCTCGTTTCGTGGGGTTAGAAAATATATTTTTACACGGTGTTTATGTTATTTGCTTTGAAGAAAAATATATTTTACTGGTGGATTCCTTCAGCTGGAGACAATGGAATATCTTTCAAGGGGTTGATCTTAATTCAAAAATATTTTAGCAAAAATTTTATATGAAGGAGGGCAGCACGTGGTATATATTATGTTTTGGTGGGTATTTCAAAATGAAATTCGTTTATTAAAATGGATCTATGCATATTTTTATCTTTCTTTTTATTTTCGTAATATGATAGTATTTGTTGAAACGAAATCCAACGACCTTCGTAAAAGATCATTTAATTAAAACAAAGTAAGTATTATTATTCTTAAGAAATTAGATAAATGTGGTTACAGTTACATATATATACAGGGTGTTCTATTTGTATGAAATACACGTAATATCTCTGTTATTTTGTATTGATATACAAAAGATATCTAAAGGAAAAATTACATAGTTCCGTAGAGCAAATGTAACAGTAGGACAATTTTTGCATTTTTTTTTCTTCTTTTTTTCAGATTTTCAAGGTCATTTAAGTCGAAATTCTAAGATCATTACAGACTTTTTTAAATTGGACTATATTGTGCCTGGCAATAAAATAAATTCGTCGTACATATATACACACATTGGTTAATAAAATATGGAGTTAACCAAAAAGTACTGTCATTGTTTTTAGCACGAAGTAATAGCCGTTTGTTTAACACGTTAACTGCCACGCAACTTTCTCCGATTCTAAGTAGCCAATTTTATTTAATCATGTTATACCATTAAAAACTTTATTTATAGTACATAGTAATAATCAAAAAACTTAAAAAATGTTTTCTTTTTCTTCTTTTAAAAAACATGTTACGAATTATCTCCTAGTTGTCGTGCAATATTGTTTTAAAAATGATCACAAACGATAAAAATGTTATTTTGCACGAACAAACTTGTATAAACTTTTTCTTTTTGAATTATACTACAGTTATACTACAGGTTTCCTCGTAGCTGTACAAATATGGCAAATAACGAAGGAACGAATTAACTCTTAGTAGGTGTCTTGAACAAGGAAACAACCTACGAGATATCTCGTAATTGGCAGTCAACGTGTTAAAAAGAATTTTTACCGGGTAATGATTTCATCATCTTATGACCTGTCTAATTTCGGTTAGCATGTGATTATATTTAATAGATCAGGTACACTGTTTTGTATCGGAGAACAAGTGCAAAAATCTGGTACTTCTGTTGATCAACGTAGTAGTATATTTAATTCATTTGTAGCGTCCTACGGTATCGAATCTCTTCGATTTCCAAGAACGCTTATCACGCGCCAAATTAATATTGCGTGACTAGTTGTAATAATAAGGATCCAGAATGCGTGTGGTCAAAAGAGAGTGTTTATTTACAGAAAAGCGTAGAATAGTTATAACGTAGACGTTAACGGAGTACCGTTTCAAACACGCGTTTGTACGTGTAATTTAGATGTTTGAAGGATCGGTGCCGAAGACGAACTGACTTCTCGATTTTGCTCCATGTCCTGTCTCGTCGTGTTCGGTCCGGTGTTTTCTCTAGTTTAGTTCTGATTGGGTAAAATAGATGTTGGTGGTGGAAAGGTAAAGAGTTTTAATTGGACAGAGGGTGTGACATAAGGACCTTTGGCTAAGGAGTAGGAAACTGTCAAGGAGCCGATTTCTGATGGTCATGACGTGATTTATAAGTGCCGTCCGTCCGTCGCTTGTTGGGTCTGTCACAAGTGGGTCCCATCTGTCGCGTCTGGTACTAGTAAAATTCCTAATTTTGCTTTACCTTTATAAGCTTAATCCGCTAGAACGGCGTTGAGGCACATCGAACCTCCGGAATTGCAGTCGCGGTATAAAATATATAATATAAACCGTTAAGTCTGTTAAAAACGTAAGCCTTAATTATAAAATCATATTCTAAATACGCTCTCCGGGACGGAACATCATTAGTGAGTGTCAGTTAACATATTAAGCGCCAAGCTAGATCAGATTTGGTCGAAATGAACTAGTGGCCGGGGATCTGTTTAGATTACTGTTTCCTCTGACTTTTCTAGTCTTTTTAGAGAAAATTAATCAGACGATGCTTATGTCACGGGGTAATTACCGCGGTGACTCTGAGAAACGGCGTTTGGCTAACTCTCGTGTAGAAGTGTGGCGAATGATACTAACCCTGATAGCTACGTTAGTTATGGATAGTACAGCGACGCAGGGGTTTTATAAGAGTACGACACTGGAGAGTTAAACTGTGCAAAATGCGCTTTATATATCATCACTAGGTCATTTTTGCTCGACGACGATTAGTGACAGACGGTCCTTTGAAGAGGTTCTGCTTAGCTTCAAAATAGTAGGTGGACTGTGTTGTGTCTCGTCGTGTCCTATCTGGTGTTTTCTTCAGTTTGGTTCCGATTAGGATAAATATTAGTGGAGGGAAAGTAAAGATTTTTGATTGGACAGAGGGTGTGATGGAAGGACCTTTGGGCTCAGGAGTAGGAAACCGTCAAGGAGCCGATTTTCGTTGATCAATGACGTGATTTACAAGCGGTGTCCACCCAAAATCCGATCCTACGTAATTCTGATTAATTGTAAAATATTTAGTCGTACTTGAGATCACAATTTTGACGATATCTGTATTCCAGTCAATAGATACAATGATAAAATAAAGAAACAATGGAAGTGGTTATGGCAACAATCTCGTAGAATCTCCATTGATAAGAAATATCTGTGGTATTGCGAGCAGTAAAGGACGCTAACAAAGGAAATAGTATTAAATGTGATAGCGGGGCGAATGGATGCGCGGTCTTACTTCTAAGTGAATGCATAGGAACGCTCGGACCGCTTCTTGAAAAGCGAGGAATAATAAACAGCTGCATCGGATTCCACTCAGGCGTTCAGGGCGACATCTAGAATGTGGGCGAAAGAACAAACGATACCGCGAAAGAATCATTTTGACGGTATATCTATGACTGTATCGAGTGATCGAGAAAGAAAGCCTGTGCATGAAAAGAGAGAGTTTTGACTTTAACCCTTTTAGTGCTAGGCGACAATATATCGTCGTTTGCTACACTTGCGAAAAGTGCCAACGACGATATATCGTTGCGTATGCAACGGCGCCTTATTCTTTGCATTGCGAGAAAGTTTAATCTTAAAATAAATTTATAAAACGTTATAAATGGTCTAATTTAATTCCAATAGAATTTAAAAGATTGTTTTTGGGTGTAACTTTTTGTTATATTCTATGCTGGTTGGCGTCAAGGCTCTGTATACGCTAGAGCAATAAGGTAGAAACTCGATGCGGGATAGTTTCTTGGGACCGTAATCGCAATATGTTTATGATAGTGTAGCGGGTATAAGAACTGTGCTTTTTCAATCAGGTACAGTAACGACGATTTATTGACGCGAGCATGTGAAAGGGGCAGAAAAAAGCTCGCCAATCCGCGCGCGGGAAGAAAAGTGTTACACGGTGTATGCATCGGTGAGCATCGATGTTAAATAAATTGTTCGTGTGATTAAAAATAAGTAAATATTACATATTTTTAGTAGACAGATAACTGAATATAAATATTTATAATAACACCAAAATTTTTTTTCAGTGACGTTATACCAAATCCATTTGTTCGGTAACAGATCTGTCTGACGCTTGCCGTGCATCATGGAGTTATCCTTTCGTTCTGAGCTCCGATATTGGTTATTTTATTAAAAGCGATCGAAAATGTAATACTTATATTCCATACTACGTGACCTACATAAAACTGTGATCAAACGGTGATTATTCTTATGTGCAAATATTGTTTGTAGAAGAGAAACTTGTTTCTATGTTTTCCATCGTGTTTTATATTGACGTTATTCGTATGATTTTCAATCAATATTGAAATACAATTGGCACTGCATTATTCTTTCTTTCTTCCGTAATACGCTACATTTTGAATTTTTTAAATATCATTCATAGTTTGATTTTTATTAGCTTTTTCCCAAACCTTAGTAAATTCGTCAAATTCGTCCGATTATCTTCGTATAGTCGAGACATAGTGAACAGAGGATCATGTGTTTGAAAGTTAGAGTTGAGAGAAACCTGGTGTAATATTTTAGTTAAATAAATCTGTTTTGTTATTAAAAGAAGTCGTTGTTTATTAGACGCGGGGATCTCTGTCAGTATTGAGATTAATCTAGCATTAATCCTACATATCAATGACCTTGATACATGCTAATCTAACTGCTTAAATTTTATTAATCAACGCAACGCAAGAACTATCAAATATCATCTCAGATTATACCATTTATATCTTTTAATCCCACTCGCAGTTTGAGAATTTGATTATTTAGTGAAGAACAATTATCGTGTAGCTGCTACTGCAAGATAATCCTCGTTTTAATAATTAGGATAAAGTTGAACAAAATCCAAGAAGTCGTCATCCAGTAATAACGTCCAGAAAGTCGTCTTATCAACAGTTAGAAGAGCTCTCGGAGATTATCACAATCTATACCTCTTCAGGTCTTAATCCAGTCTCTATTATTCTGGCTTTGGTTCAAATCTAAGTAGCTTCCTTGTAATTTGAGTTCTAAGTTCTGTGTTCACCCTCGTTTACCCTCTATTCCTCATGCTCTGTTCAGCATCGTGTCCTTATACACAGAAACTTGGAGTAATGGTACGTCCTATCGGAATGTCTTCAATCATACTGAAGAGAGTCCATTTCAATTAGATGTATTGTGATGGCTCTAGAGCTTACTGTTCTTGCCCTCTGTTTACACCCAATCAGTGCTCTGTTCTTAGGTATGAGCATGTGTCCCATACGTGGTCTCCAGTCCCTTGATCCTAAGCCAGATCACGACGGGTCTACTGTCATTTAGCAGAAGTCGAACACTTAAGTGATCATTAAACTTGGAGATTCTCATAATAAAGGAATCTAGAAACTTGAATCTAGAAAATCCTCGAACGTAGTAAATGTCTAGATCTACATTGCAAACTTTAGAATAGATCACAGTCTGAGGAATCACGTCTTTGGTCGAGATCCATTAGGTCAAATCTATAAAAGCAATACCGGACCCATCAGAGCAGCTATCTGCAATCGTAACAGCTCTGATGCAATAGTATTTTCGTACTTTACATACTTTCGAACCTCCTCTAATGCGTGTCTTTGCTATAACCCCGTTTGACTACGGTTTGGTCCACTTTTATGAGCAATTCTTCGGTTATATCTTTGAAACCGGATTCACCATCTGTCATAAAGAGATATCGTGTTAACAGTCCCATAAATCCATGGTACTCGACATTCTCGAGGAGAATGTCCTTAAAATCAATGTCTGACAGCATTTCTTAGCGAGAATTTTGTTTCCATATAAAGTTGATACCTTATCGTCATAGTGATAGCTAGGAGATCTGTCACCACCTTTAAAATCTTTGGAATTGTTCCTGGTGACTGGAAACTCGCATCAAATTCCTATACTTTGGCTACAGTCTCGTGTCTTATTTGACAACTGGAACTGAATTCATTTACACACGATATTGTCAAATTATGGAGATACTCAGGATGGAATGCTGCACATAGATGAGCAAATACAGAATAGAAGAATCGCTACCTTCTCAAAAACAGTCATGGAAAGAGGACACACGAATAGGGTCATGTAGAATCATTATAGATTCGAATGATTAAGAAAGCAGATGAAACTTTGAGATAAGGGTTTTGAATCGATATAAAGCATAAGCGTAGACGTAAAACTTGTGCTAACCATTAACATAAGACAAATACTGTGCCTCTGGAACATAGCCTGCTACTATATCAACTTGCACCACTAAGAACTTAAGAGTAGGGATTTTGGGTGCATCAAAGACAAGCGGAGAGTATAATTTGCCTCCTGCCTCTGTGTCGTCTCCCTAGCCATCTTCTCGTGTCTGCACAGTATGTCTAAGTCAGTGGTCTAAGGATCCCTATAATCAAGTGTTCCTTAACCGTTTGAGTGCCACGGGTCATTATTGTTTCCCAATCGATATTTGCCAAGCGGCGCGATAGCGCTTGTCATATTCCGTGTCCAAAAATGCCGAGCGGCGCGATAGCGCTTCTCATATTCCGCGTTCACCAACCGAGCGCGCTGATTGTCAGCTTCGCAGCTCAGAGCGCTGGCACTTTTGGACACAAAATAGAAGAAGCGCGATCGCGCCGCTTGGCACTCAAACGGTTAAAACGAGTAGCCGTTATGATTCTCTGAAATCGTTTTAGGCAATCCGACATACGTGTTCTGACATTGCCTAAGCATTATGTCTCATTGCTTCAATGCTGCTGTCAATTTCAAACCTATTTAGGGCCTAGTTAGGCCTTAGGTACCTAGCTAGTTAGGTACTAAGCAAGTGATTTTTAAGTTCACGATTCAATTTTATTTCTTTGGGGTCTAGTAACTCCTAATGAGACCAAAGGTTGGTAATTGCACATGTTCTGGTGTGACCTGTTCGATTGTTCAAAGAGTTCGACTCGGTTTGGTACAGTAGTTGCTCGAATTCTGATCCTTTATTTACAGAAATGTGGGTTGTCCCTTCACTGTTGCTGTGACAGTAGTGCTGGAAGGGACAAATGGAAAAGGAATGGGTGCGTTTCGTCCTGGACCTACTAGTGGACTCATCAGTAAGGCTACCTAGCAGACCCTGCCTTAGACAAGGTTATTATCGGAAAGCTCTGAAATTCTATATATAGGAAACGAGAGTTTACCGAGGACTTGCAAAAAAATCCTCGAACCTCCTTGGACCTGGAATCCATCTAGTGGCGAGGACGAGAATGATGCCATCGCAGGAACATTGTATGCCTCTTAAATACTCCTAGGAGAACCTTGGAAAGTTGTGTCCCATTTGGTACAGCAGTAGTTCAATCATAGGCTGGCTGCTTAACTGTGCGACGCATCTGAGACTGAGGAAAGTTTCTGCACTTGACATCCATGACGAATATCACGCAGGAATCTCTTGTCTTGAGGAAACACTTAACGCGGATGTGAAATCACCGAGATAATGAGAGTCTGTGACGTTGATAATAGATGTTGACGATATCGCGATTGAAAAATGTCGCCCGAGGTCCTGCAATCGTATTTCATTTAGCCGATGTCATCCTAAATTATGCACACGTTCTTCACCGTTACGTGACTTCTCTCAGAGACAGCTTTGTCGCCTCGTGATCTCGTTTCAGGCTGATAATGAGTTCTTAATGACCGCAAATGCGTTAATGTCTTGACCAGTTTAAGTTCTCCAGCGTAGATCCTTGAACTTTACTCTCTGGGAGTCTAGGTCTAGCATCTTCGTTGCGTTTCAGAAACAGTATACCAGTGGCTCTGGGTCGGGATATAACTTATGCGCTATATCAACTCGACTTGGTTGAGATACGAGCACGCACGTTCTGTCTCCACTTTGGTGTCTTTTATCAGCGTGGACATAAACTCATCCACGGTAATGAAATTTATGTCCTCGAAGTCTCTCGCGATGTATATCTTCATCGAGTTAGAGCACCTGCGCAGTGACACTTTTTAGATTGACTTTTGACGAACGTATTCCATTTTCTTTGCTATAATTCATCTCGGTTTTTCGAATTTTCATTGCTTTTGTAAAATAAAACATTTTTGTAGTATCTTCTGATATAGTATAACGCAGTATTATTATTATATACACGAATGTGGGTGTCTTGATGGTCCTTCATCGCACGCATCTCACAGTATAGGTATAACTACCGATAATATTGGAGCGTTATTGATATGTCGATATATAGGGTGTCATTAAAACGAGCAAGAGCGACTGAGATATTTTGGGTAATATCGTATTTTTCTGTTTAAATACTTTTGCTAATCAGGCATTTCTTCCAATCGATTGCAATATTTTTATATCGCGAGTAAAAGAGTATAAAAATGTTTTTCAGTATCTATGAAAACGATTATTTAATTAATTTATTAGTTCTTTATATGTATGGTATGTTTGCACACACGTACACACATTTGCTTCAATGTTTATAATTACAGGCTATGAGGGAAACTTGATTTATGCTAAATAAAATACTGTTATTCAAGATAAATTAAGATTGCAATCGAAGTAAACAAATATGTCGTCTATAACGTGTTCTAATGAAAATAAACAAATTTTTGATAATTCCATTGTAATGGAAGCATTTTGTTCTCCCTCAGTCGCTTGTTTTTCCTCTATCGATATTTCGATGCGTCGTTAAAATATCGTTAAGTCGTCGACAAGTTATCGACGATCAATAATCGTATCTGTGTCTCAGCTTAACCTTCTATGATCCTTTCATGAGGATTTCCTCTTTAGCCATAGCTACATATTTATTTGCTTAAAGTCGTCAGGGTGTCAAATACCCTCTTACCTTTTCGAAATCTCTTGTTGGCTCTTCGGAATCACTGTTTGAACTCTGGTTTTGGCTCTCTGTCCTCCATTACGACCTCAGACCGTTATTTGCCTAGGAGGGGTCAGAGTTACTCCGCTGTAGAAATGGTCGGTGTGGTCTGGTCAGGCCTGGACCTCCACAGGATTCGACCTCGTCACAGAAGCCGTGAAGCGACCGGTCCTTGTTTCGTGATTTCTTGAGAACTACGACTTTATGACGTGATAATTTGCGATTGGAGCGTGTGGAAATGAAAACAGGGAAGTACTCGCTGAAAAGCCTAACGAATGAACAGTCCAAGTCACCTACCTCTTAAATTTTGGCACTCGGATGCTAGATATGCTACGACAGGAAGCTTCAAAAATGGCAGTTTCTACTGTGGGAATGGCATAGGTGCAGTTGTCAGAGAATGCAAAGAGTGTTTGGGACATAATAATAAAAGAATAAATGCATTTCTTAGGCTAATACCTGTGAGTGCGTGCAAAAGGAAGTGATCGGAAGCAAGAGGATCGAGTGGAAGAACTATTTATGGCAGAGGAAGTCTAGGTGTTTGGGATTATTAAGTCACATGCGTTGTCCCATCTTGGGACAAACTCCAGACCCAGAAGACCCATTACGGTCTACTGGCAGCCAAATCCTAATTGCTGTTTTATTTCAATTTCGGTATTTCTATTTTCTCCAGTTTCCAATATGCTCTACAAACTGTTCTTTATTTCCCTCGGGTCACCGGACACGAGGCATTCTTTAGCCGTTGATTTAGAAACCAGGCAACAGCACTTAGGATTTGGCTGACAATAGGCTTGCAAAAGAAAGGACCAAGCCATGTGCGATGTCACGACTTTGGAAGCCCTAAAGTAACGGTCACTTCAAGAAGGGTCACGAATGTGCGGGTGGCTCACCAGCAACCCCCTTTGAGGGAGAGGTTTCCTCCACCAGCGGACCTGGTCACGGAAGACGTTCCTCCCTTCTTTGGGGGCAACTGATTCGCGGACCGAGGGCCCACTCTCGGTTCTGTTAACCACCAATCGGAAAATCGATTTCCCTTTTAGCAATCCTTCGCTTCGAAAGATCGTGCATCGCGCAGTCAGTTCATCAGTATCCATCAGTCAGTTCGTCAGTTCACATCAAAGAGCCAACATCAAACAGTCACAACACGCAGTCTGCACAGACAGTCTGCATCAATCAACCAGTCTACAAGCCTTGTGGATAATCAGTCCCGTGGATTGACTATCTGCTATAAAATCAAATCGGGCACATTCAACTCAGCATCGTGTGGCAACGTCCAAGCATTGGACCACCGAGCGGAAGCCTGCCGAATCATTTGGTCCTTCACGCCGGTCTATTGCACACGTTGGCTTTACAACCCAACCCCGTGCCTGCCACAACGAGCTGAGTGCAAAAGATTGGGTCCGTAACACTAGGTATGTTCTTGAAGGTTAAAAATTGGAATGAAGAGGAGGGAATGCGAGAGATAAATATACAGGGTGTCACGCCATACATATAGAGTATCCTGCCAGGGCATCCCTAAATGAGCCGTGAGGTCATTATTTGTAAGATTTATAACACGATCGTAAAGAAAGGCTATTTTCGAGTTGGAATCTTGGAATATTGGGGAGCAATAAACAGATGTCCTTTGAAATCTTAATTTCGTCCACACCCGATAGCCAAAAGACGTGTTATAAAACTCGGTAATTTCGATGGGTCATTCCGAAGCTCCTCTGATGACAACTACTACTGACGCTTCTGACTCGGAGGAAGACCGTATCTTTGAGGCAAAACCCGTGATCTCACGCCTGCTCAGGTTTCGTCCCACCCTTACTGAAAGAAGGCATGCCAAGGGCGCATGGAAGGGTGATCACGACACTTAGGATGTAGCTGATTGGAAAATTAACATTTCTCGAAATAACCAATCAGCACGCATCCTCGACATGTCAAGGCGTGAAACCAGAGACTAACAAAAATTGAATCAGTAGAAAACGAGACTTCGAGAGAGAAAGAATTGAGACTTCGAAGAGTGAAGACGTAACAGACAAACAGACGAGCTACCGTACAATTTTATCAGCGCTAAACCATAAAACGTTTAGAGCATACTACGTGTTTCTACGAAGGAAATAACTTCAACGTGACGCATGGTAACACAGGGTATGAGAGAAAAGTGCATAGAGGGCAGTTGTCTTTGAGAGAGAGTTCAAAGAAGGCAGTTGCAGAGTAACAGTCTTTGAGTGAGACTTCTGAGAGCAGAAGAATCAAGTGAGAGAGTTTGTGTGATCGAGTGTTACCTTTTAGTTTAAATAAAGCTGTTATTGTTATTAAAGATGCGTCTATTTCTTCTCAAACATTTGTCTGCGGGGGATTTAATCAGAATAATCCCTATGCTACCGATTGTGTTATAAACCTCGTGCAAGGATTGATTTTGATAAATGTGTATTTTAGTTAGGACAATGGAGTAATAATTCCGAAGTTTGGATCTCTGGATGATTTTGTACTTGGCTGTCCTTTTGCTCTAATCAGGTGCTTTTTGATTAAGTGAAGGAAAACTGCGCCAGTGAATCTGAACGATGTGCATAAACAAATGTACTTTATATAAATTTGCTATAAATAATTGTATCGTGAATGTTAAATTGTAATTGGTATAATACTTGCATAATATCACTTGTATGTACTATAACAATAGTTTGTATACTACATAGTGTAGAGATTGCGTGGTGTTGAATAATATAGAACTGTTTATTAAATATAAAATATAATATAATGTGCGGTGACGGTAAAGACTACGAATATATATATTTCAACTAAACTCTTACGACTACAACGACACAATTATGCCTAACAACACGATTACAACTAACAACACGATAACAACTCACAACACGACTACAACCAACTCTCCAGCACTGTCCCTCAAGAAGTAGCGTCTATCAAGAAGAAACCCCTTAACCATTTCTGCCTTCTTTATATACTCCCTAAGAAAGCCTCCCCCAACACGACCAAGTATGGTCATGTTAAGGGCCTGACGCGTCGCCGGGGTTTTTCCAAGTGATCTGGCCCTCGAACCCTCGGCGACTTTCCAACCCAAAGTCACCTACACACGAGGTGGGCATTCCGCGATACTATAATAGTATGCTTGTACACCACATAGTATACTTGTATACTGTAACAATAGTATAATTTTGAGACTCTTTTTGCAACTGTTTTGTTCCGCAATGTAAATACGTAATAAATGTTTACGTAATTTACGTAATTAATACGTAAATACACACACACACAAGCAGCAATATTCATGCCATTTATTGTTCGCATTGCTCCTCGTCAATTTTTACCCTTAGTATGAGTACCCTTATGAGTACCCTTAGTATTTATATTTCACCCCTTGCAAAGATATAATAACTAGCAAAATACTTTTCTCTAT
Organism: Eufriesea mexicana; assembly: GCF_001483705.2. Lineage (NCBI taxonomy): Eukaryota > Metazoa > Arthropoda > Insecta > Hymenoptera > Apidae > Eufriesea > Eufriesea mexicana. Next base: position 522,731 of record NW_016909769.1, read on the forward strand.
TAGGCCAAATGTTGCGAATATCGTAGCAAAATAAAATTTTATTTCTCTTATCGTTATTGCTAATATCTTTTTTATCCAAAGAATTCCTACAACTTGTTATTTTCAATAACTATACCACACAGAGTGTTCCATTTAATCGGGAATAGTGGAATATATCACGAAGAATTGGAGTTATCGCAAAATGATTTTTACAAAAGTTCTTTAATATTAAAAAGGATATTATGCAGTGTAATAATATTTTTGTAAGTTTTTTTTTTGAGATTTAGATAATTACCTACCTCTATAATAATCTTAAGTGATATCAGATCCATTGATCATAGTTCATTTGGCGTTGTTTAAGACGGCTAGCTGACACAGCCACGTAGATGGCGCTAGTGAGTTGTGTCACTAATGTGAGTCTCAATTACTTACGTTTCTGCATGAAATGTGCTAAAATATTGTGTTCGTCTCAACAAACGTAGTTAGATTACGAATAACAGAAGAGAAAAGGAAATGCAAATTCACATTAAAAAATCAAAAAAGAGAAATGTACAAAATTTACAGCAAAATTATTCATTTCTCTCTATACTGAACTTTTGTAAAAATATTTTTTTAACACATTTGAGATGGCGACTTTTTTCGAACACGGTCCCCAGGAGTGAAATTCTTTTTTTTTTATATTGTTCATTTTTAATAAAAGAAAAAAACTTGTTTAGTATGGAAATCACCCAATTCGTAAGTGAATTCGCATAAATAAGATGATTGCACACCGTGTGTACAGTTCGCTCCTCAGAAAATTTTTATTGCCAGGAGTGGATTGAACACCATGTGTGCAATGTAAGGTAAAATAAAAATACACCATTAAAATTAATAAACATTTATTTCAAAAATAGTTAGATAATATAAAATCGTTATTTTGCTCTCAATAATGAAGAACAGACTATAATGCAAAGAAAATTTTTAAGAAATGGTAAAAAGTCAAAAAAATAAGTTGAATAATGAAGAAAATAATATAAACGAGAAATAAATTTTTAGAAAAATGTCTAAAGGTAATAAAGCAATGTAACTCAGTAATGAAGAAGAAAATATAATTTGTTAAGACATTTTTAAGAAATAGTACACTGATCGAAAATCCAAGCAAAATGTTTTGTTTTTTTTTGGTACGCAGCAAAACCAATGCCAAATTTTGTTTTTCTGTACTTTACAGATATTATTAATTCAAAAAAGTCTTATCTCGACTACTACTTTACTCAGAATAACTGATAATTGCTCATTATTATTATTGCACACACGGTGTGCAACCGGTCTTATAGCCTCGGGAATCAATTGCACACACGGTGTGCAATCGGTCTCGAATGGGTTAATAACTTTAATTTCTCGTGAGAATGGATAAATGGACCACCCTGTATAATCTATTCACCGCTATCTTTGAATATGCATCTGTTCTAATATTTCTCATTCACGAAAGATTATTATATTTATTTTTTGATTCCATTTTATCGTTACACGAAACCACTCGTAAATATACATTTAATAAATGAACAGAATTTTCTTCGAATTACGAATGCAATTAAATCTTTCATCTCGCGGTAGCTACGAATTTTCGATTGAATAGTCGTTTACCATTGTTCAATTATCCACAGAAGCGTAATTCGATTAAAAATATCGTCGCTGTTCTATGACCTGGATCGCAGTATGTATCACAGCTCATCGATTAATGTTTCTAAAGTTGATTAAAAATCCGAAAATTCGTATTTCAAACGTTCGACTCCAGAAACATGGATATTTCCGAAGAAACGTTTATGTATCTTGAAGCATGTTCGCGTGGGTATTTATAAAATACCGAATAATCTCGAACGAAGCAGCGGAAACAGTGGAGCGAAAAATTGAGTTTTTCGTACGTTCGATGGTGTAACTCGGAAAGAATGTTGAATTTATCGCGTGTTAGGTTCTTTAAACACGCGGTTACTCGTAATTTCTTTCTTGCCTTCCATCTCGTCGAGAGCTTATAAAATACAGGAATATCGGTTCTACCTTTTCTCGTAATGTACACGGCATACACGTACGTAGATTGCTTTGGAGCGTTCGACGTTCCACCTCGATAACCTCGTTTAAAAGCAAATAATTTTAGGAAATTTCCTTTAATGCGATTTTGTTTGTGAAAAAAGCGGAAACGTTATTTTTTTTTTTGTAACGTTGAATGACATTTATTTGTCATCGTTGCATTCTTACATAGTTATGAGTGACCGAATCGAATCAGATTTTTTAAAATTGTTATTATTATAGTAATCGTATGGTGTATTTTGATATATATATATAGTATGGTGTTTCGTAATCAATTTTATACAGCTTCTGCATAGGATAATAAGAAATTTAGAATACACATTCATGTTATACTACATGAACTATATATGTAATGACAAATTTTCTCAAGATAATAGTATAGCAAATAATCGTATAGTATTTTTATCATATATTTTTCTTTGCTGTTTTTAGAATTGCAATTTTTTCTGAATTAAATGCTAACTAACTTTTCTATGAAACATAATTTTTTCTTTGTTTTAAGAATGGTAGAAATATCAGAAATCTTATGAGTGCTAATTGATGACACATTTTCTGTGAAAAGATGATAAATATTAATAAATGTGTAAAATCATCTTATTGTATAAATGTAAAATGTAATGTATAATGCAAATAATAGTATACAATTTTTATAATATATTCTTCTTTGCTGTTTTTAGAATTGCAATTTCTTGTAAATTAAATGCTAACTATCTTTTATGTAAAACACTATTTGTCTATTTCTTTTTAAAGAAGGAGTATTGGAAATGATAGAAAAATCATGGAAACTAATTGGTGACACATTTTGTGTAAAAAAATAATAAATATTAATAAATGCGTAAAATCATATTGCAGTGTAAATATATAGTTTTCAACTAACATAAAGGGTTATATGAGCCGTTCACTGCACAAATCGATTAACTCCACTTTTTGAAAAATCTTAAATTTAGGTGTCAAAGCCCTTGGTATAGTCATAACTTTTTATATTTATAATAACTTTCCCTGATAATTAAGATTAACACCATTAAACGACAAAAATTTTTTGGCCACTGAATAATAAATAATTTATTTCGGAGGTCACTTTGATTAACTCCGTACTCTAATGTAAATCGTTGCAATAATGCAACTCAAATGCACTAGCAAGCCATGAATGATAACGGTGAATTTTTTAGTGCCGTCTTATCAGAATTTAAGTAAAATTTAGTAAAATTTAAATTTATTACTTTTTTCACTTGCCAAATCGATTAACTCTTCCAGTAACATAAAAATGGTAACATTACCAACGATTACCTTTTGGCTATTTTTTCTTATAAATTTTATATACCGTTAGATGAAAGTTACATTTGTATTTATGCATTCTACGATATTTATTTCGATTTAAATTATAAAGGGAATTTTAAAAAACAATATACATTATTTCATTGCATTTCTCCACTTTTTGTTTTATGGAGTTAATCAATTTGTGCAATGAACGGCTCATATATATGGTGTCTGGGTTACTGGTGTAACCCAGTTAATATTACAGAGATGAAACAACTCTAATTCTCGTGTTGCCTTTATCAAACGTCAAATTTTCTCCAGATTCCAATTCATATACACGTTTAAGAGGTCTACCCTAACATTCTCACTATTCGTGATCTCTGGTAACAAAAGTGTACATCATCGCGAGATTTGTGATGTCCCACGCGAGATAATTTGAAACACTAACTGTTAGAATTTACAATTTCTGTGAAATTTATCTGGCATCCGATGTGAGACTGTCACGAGTGCGTTTGATGCGTATTCGATTTGGAATCTAATCCAGATCTAATCTGTTGATGCTTGTTACATCGGATTATATGCAATTTCGAGAAGCAGGCAGTGACATATGACTAGCGAATTCCTGGATAACTCTGGCTCGGATAGTTCTGCTAAGACATCGAGTATCCCGTCTATCCTGATAACCGAGGGGCAGGCAAGGTGGTGGCGCGGATCAATGGAGGAACTAGGCCCAAGGGAAAGTGACCCTCCTGCCCATGAATTGCTCCTGCCCTGTATCATGGATTTACGACACGTCCATTGCTATCGAGGGTGCAAATGCCAGGTCCCAGCAGTTCCCGTGGCCAGCAGAAATGTTGATCTTCCGCGAATATTTCGAAACCTCTGTCAGCCATCTCTAACGATCTGCATTTCTATTATTACGTATACGTATTCGTTTCTCCACGAAAATAAATGGCTCGATAGCTTCTCGATATTTTTAACATTCATTTCCGTTGTGTAAATGTTATTAACATTTAATACAAGAGTATTACTGTGTATTTTTAACATCTATTTTTATAATAAATATTATTAAAACCTTCCATTCTGTTTAAAATTTTTTTTTAATCAGCTTCGTAATAATTATTGTTGATGGGACAAAATTGATGGCAGCTTCGGATTTTAAAAAATATTATGCATGGAGCTTGTAATATACATAATTTATATTCATACTCGTAAAAATATATATTTTTGTATGTTACAATTTGTTTTTTAATATTTTAAAATTTATATGTTACATATATTTGTTGCATTTGTATTGATTTCACATTGAAGTTAATTGACTTTCGACGTCATGTGCCTGATACTATTTTTTTTTTACAATAAATCCTATTATTGGTTTTGAAAACTTGTCAGCATTAATTATAATCGATTCTTCTTCGATTAGTTATACTATACATGTACAGAATACGTCGGGGTTGAAGAAAAATTTTACTGTGAAATATAGTTTCGCAGAATACAATTGTCATAATTATAAAAGAATTGTTTATACTCCAAATTTACATATTTGGACTATAACTCATATTATGGAAGTCATATTTTACACATATAATAGACAAAACTAATTTTTAATAACGTTTAGGCTTATAATAAACGATATTTTTTAAATTATTGTTTAAAAAATTATTTTTAACTGAATTGTAATAGACTTTATTAATGAATCAAACGTAAAATATTTATATTTGTGAATAAAATAGGTATTCAATAAATTATTTATAGATTATATGACTTCTGGACAGTTAAGTATTATTACTTGAAATAATAATTATAATTGACGTGAGAATTATTTTATTTGCTGTATTTTTCTATGCATTGCACCCATTTTTCGTTTGATTTTGTGCTAAATTATAGTATATGGCTTCAGGCAAACGAGGCAATGATATTCCTCATCTCCTTCATCGCTACATTCATATCTGCTGTATTTTGGTTGGGTTGTCCTTTTTTATACGAATTTTTCCTTTCAGTTTCTGGTCACGTTTTCTCTTCCCCTTTTTCGTTCTCAGTCTTATTATACTCTAATCTTTCTCTCGTTTTTTCAAAGAAGCTTCAGTATATGCAAAAAATTTTCTTTTTTCTAATAAAAGCTTATAGTTTTGCAGGAAATATTCGTGTTATTATTTTGAAGCACTAAAAACTAGAAAAAAGACAGAAATTATTAGTTTATTAATATTTAATAGTTTATTAGTTTATTATAATTCATTTGAAGTATAGTACTTACTGCTCCTAACACCAGCTTATTATTATTTTTCAACAATAAAATAATTATATTTTGTAACTTTGGAAAATAAAATTTAAAAATGAAGTAATATTTTAATATTATTATGAGTCTGATAATTTATAATTTATCATTATAATTATAATTTAATTATTTAATTTATTATAATTTATAATTTAATATATAGCGTTCCAAAATTCACGCAAGAAATAATTGTGATAAAAAAACAGGTTTTTAATTAAAAATTATAAATATTGCTCAACAATGAAGACGCATTGTTCTTTCTGTTTTTCCACTTTTAATAATCCTGAACTATTAGTTATCACGCTTTCTTTTTTTGTTTTGTTGACAATACTTTACCGCATAAATAGGGCAAAATTCAAATCTTGCGTGAATTTTAGGACACCCTTTAACTTAATATTAATATCTACTAAATTATTGAGAAAGTTTTGTAAAAGAAGGAATCATACGGTTCGTGTTACACTGCAAAGATAAAAATATTGAAATTATGGCAGTAAAATTTCCTTTGAAGAAGAACTCTGAAAAGACCGAATAATAAAAACACGAAGTTTTCGAAACGTAATATACGGTTCGATCGTGCAAAGAATTCTATTTTATCGAGATACTTTTTAGGGCTGCGGAAGGTTCTGAACGCATATTATCCAATAGCGACCTAACGTGATCAGGTAATCCAAAGTTGGAATGGTAGAAGTCGTACTAAGTATTGACTTTTGCAAACTACAGTTTTCAGAAATTCTCTGCCCGCTGCCTCAAGGAAAAAGTGATTAATTTAATAAAAATTCATGCATAGCGAATGAAATAGCGAACGTTTATTATTTTTGTTTTACATTTAATTAAGTATAAAGTTTGGATCAGCTCTGGGAATTGAGGTGTAACAAATTCTGTGTGAACATTCGATAATTTATTACTGAGTACTACCTTAATATGTTCGGTAAATATTAATTTAACTTTGATTTTAACCCTCTAGTCTTATGCATTCTATCTTTATTTTATTTTCATAAATGGTGCATTTAAATTTTATAATAAAATTTCAAAATTTATAAAGTTATTAATGTGTTACACTTTTGTTCATTGGATTATTGCAAATGGAAAAAATACGAACGTATAGTGTGAGCAAAGAATACAGAAAGATGAAGAATGTATTTTAATTTAGAGTATTATTTCTCTTAATTTTTTCAAAATTTTTCGACAATGAATTTGTAAAACATTTTTTCATCTGTTTTATGTATGTATTCAGATTTCAGGAATACTCATAATCATTCAGTAAAATTCCTTCAGTTAATAGTGTTCTTATGGCTGACATAATTCTGGTTGTTCTACTTATATATTATTTCTATTATTTCTCATTAATTTTTCAAAATTTTTTTATACAGAATTTGTAAAACATTTTTCCATCGATTTTATGCATGTATTCATATTTTAGGAATGCTCATAATCTTTCAGTAAAATTTCTGCAGTTAACAGTGTTCTTATGGCTGACATAATTCTGGTTGTTCTACTTGTTCAGCACAAGGAAGTGAAACATCATTATCTGTATAATTGTACCTGTGCACTAAACCTGAATTGCAAAAAGAATTTTGAAAATTGAAATCATAAGTGCACTTTTAAATTCGAATATCGATTTTTTTTTAATGAAAAAGACATGTAATTTTTTTATAATATTAGTTCCAATAGTAACGACACAGATGCTAAAATTATATGCAAAATTTAAAATTAATTAATGGGAATATAACATATCGTGTTTACTATTTGAAAAAATATAGTTTCGATTAAATATTATTTAACATTTTTCATAATTTACAAATTTGACAAAAGTCTTTCCTATGTATATATTTTAAAAACCTAAAAGCTAAAAGGAAAAAAATAATATCGATTTCTTTTTTTAATTTTGAATTGTTAAATTCCACTAAACAATTATTAGCCAACTAGGAAATGAATGGAAATTTTAAAAAAATTTATACCATGTGTGCGGCACAAATAGTATAATAAATGACAATATATTAAATGCAATAACAGGATAGTTTTACGTTTAACAAAGTATCGCGTTACTGTGAAAAGAATATAATTATTGCGAAATATTATATCATTTTTATAATCTTAAATTTTTTAAATCGAAAATTTACTAATTTACTTTAAAATTTAAAGTAAAAATTTACTTTATTTATCAAATAAAAAAATTTACAGAATTATAATTATATATACATATATTCGGTAATAGTGACAAACATAAAACAAAAAAAAACAAATTTCGATTCATATGGAAAGCTCCTGAAATAAAAAAATTTATGTAATTTTGAAAATTTGTGAATAATATACGTATGAAAAAAAAGAGGAATGAAGTTTAGAAGACGATTATTAACATTTTTGTTCATAACAATTTCCTATTGTTATAAAAAACTAAAAAATCAATATATTTCTTGCTATTTGATTGATTCGATTTCCATTCGAATGGAAAGAAATAACTTTTTTCCAAACCTGTCCTTTATCTCCTGGAATTTTCGAGTTATAAAATAAATTCGAGAAATAACCAAACTTTTGGGAGTTGATTTTGCTTGCTCCGAGTGAGTTTGGACAACAGAGAAATTATATATTCCCAAAGTTTGATAATTTTGTGGATTCCCGAGTTCTGCGACTTCCCTTGTTAAATCAAGGGAATATATAAACGTGAGTGTGTTATTCGACCTCGGTTATGAGACTAAATGTAACGATTGTCTGGGTCTCTTCATAAACAGAAAGCAGAGGTAATGTTTGCCCCACATTCAATTTACATTCGTTGTATTTCAATATATAGAAATTGAAGTATTTCTCTAATCATAATAAAATAATTTTCGTGTACCACTTCATGATGTTTCTGCCTTTCATTTTGAATATTTCTTCCATAGTATATTTATTTATTTTTTTAAATTTATATCATTATTTTGCAAATCAAAAATAAAATTAAAAAATGAAACAGTATCGTATGTTTATACGTTTATTTACAAATAATTAAATTTCATGGGTCAAATTTATTAATTCAGTATAAATTTTTTAAATAATATTTGCTACATATTAATTTAATTTTGTCATATTATATAAAAATTATATTGTATATGCAAAAGTTTGTATTATATAAATTTGTTAAATAATATATTTAATGAAGTAAATTGTAAATAGAAACAAACTTATACATTACACATTTCTATAATAAATTTAATATGAATTGACATGATTAATACGGATATTGAAATTGCAATACTCTGTACTACATTTTTCTCTGTAAGTGAACTACACTAATTCCTTCATCCTATTGTTGGATCCATGCTCATAAGTGTGAACTTCCTTCATATTGTGAAAATATATTCTTGTAATGAAATTTCCATATTATAATCAAATTTATATAATTTATATCATAAAATCATCATAATATGAAACAAATTTGGCTTATATAATATATATAATAAAATTATCATATTGTGATAAAATTTAATAAAATTGTCATACTACAATCAAATTTACATAGTTTATATTACAAAATTATCATATCACGATAAAATGTAATATGCAATATTTATTTAATAAAATTTTGTAGTAAATTTATTTTGTAATAATTTTTGTAAAATATTGTAATAAATTTGCAAATGAAAATTTTTAATTATATGTAAATCGTATTAAAAATATAACGAGAACTGAAATGTTCTATTTTTCTTGTACTAAATAATATAAATAAATAAATCGAAACAGGTGGATTTGCTTCATAATGAATTCCAAAGTAATTAAATGTTATCGTAAATTAATTGTTAAATTTGTTTTCGTTTGGTTATCGATGGGACGATTAAACAACGTCGACTTAAGCTGGCATTTCCTCGACGCGACATTGAGAAGGATGAATAGTTATGGAAACGTTCTGAATGTAGAAACAAACCGATAAAGGTGATCGTCTTGAATTTATACCACTGAGCGTTTGAATAGCTAAACAGGTCTGCAGGGACACTTGTAGCGGCGACGGTAGAAGTTTGACGATGTTGGTAGCCGTGTGACACGCGAAGGGATTCCAGTTGCCCTTTGAAATGCCAGAGGTCGCTGCGGACATTATCCAACTGGCCGATCTTAATTCCTTCTTGCGACGAGCGCGTCAAGGCTTCCACGGGTTGCATTTATTCTGCAATTTCACACGGCACGCGACCCGAACCCGCGTTTCACCACGATAAACACGAAAATAACCGGATTCTACACCACCCAGCGCTCGATATGCATTTTTAGTGACGTCACGAGATTCGACTCTGCCTAAAAGTTTGCATGTCCAACGCTTAACGCGCCTGTATAATTACATGCACGTGCACACCACTCGGCTTACATATGGAGGAAACTTAAAATATGGAAAACAATCGATGCCGTTCTTTAACTTTTACAATCATTTTTTAAATCTTTGCGCTCCTAATTCCTTCTCAATTTCTTTTCGAGCAAAAGAAAATATTTTACGTATTATAGGTATTTTAGGTATTTTATAAACTTAAAGTATGGAAAATAATCGGTGCCGTTTTTGGTTTTTTGAATTATTTTTTAACTCTTCGCACCCCTAATTCCTTGTCAATTTATTTTCGAGCGAAAGAAAATATTTTACGTATTGTAATTACTTTAGGTATTTTATAAACTTGAAATATGGAAAACAATCAGTGCTGTTCTTAGCTTTTCCAATAATTTTTTAAATCTTTGCATTCCTAATTCCTTCCCAATTTCTTTTCGAGCAGAAGAAATTATTTGACATGTTGTAGGGTCTTTAGGTATTTTATAAACTTAAAATATGGAAAATAATCGGTGCCGTTCTTAGCTTTTCCAATAATTTTTTAAATCTTTGCATTCCTAATTTCTTTCTAATTTCTTTTCGAGCAAAAGAAAATATTTTACGTATTGTAGGTATTATAGGTATTTTATTTTGATCCTATTCCTTGAAGGAGACAGTTGGCTGATAAAGATCAATTTAAACAAAATTTTATTTTTCAATTATATTTTAATTCTTTTTCGCTTTTTTTTTTAGAACAAGAAATAGTTTAGGTATTTTAGACGTTCCATCTTGAATATATTATTTCAAAAGGATAGCCAGCTGATAGAAATCAGTTTATATAAATTTAATTATATTTTCATGTTTCATTTTCCTTCGAAACAAAAGAATATTTTCAATACTTTCGGTATTTTAGGTGCTTTGTCTTGAATATATTACTCCAAAGAAACAGGTAGTTGATAGAAATCAATTTAAGCTAAATTTTATTTTTTAATTATTCTCTAATTCTTTTATCAATTTTCTTTGGGACAAGAAATGTTTTAGGTATTTTTGGTGTTTTATCTTGAATATATTGTTTCGAAGAGATAGTCGGTTGATAGAAATCAGTTTAGGCAAATTTTATTTTTTATTTATTATGTATTGACAGTATACTTAAAAATATCGACTCAATACTGAATCACACTTGACAAAGTAGTTCAAAAGGATAATATATTGTGGATAGATGGCGCAGGATGTTGAATTTTCTATGTATCGGTTGTAATAATTATTGAATTAATTTCATAAGTGTGGGTTTAATTTTCAAAATTGGAATTTGAAATTTAAAACGATTTCGAAACTCGGAGTACTGACTTTATCTTCTACTTTCGCATAAGAAATGAACATTTTGGATTTTTATAATACAGCTCTTTCATAAATGTTTGTTTTTCTTCGAGATACTAATATCAAAATCTTTTCCATTTTTCAACCATACGATTAATTGTTGTATATATGTATTTCATTTATTGATTTATCGATGTTTTACTCTTCAGTCTCATATTCTTTTTCATAGAAAACTTTAAATCGAGAATTATAAAAATTTCGTCTCATAAATTAGAAGCTACTCTAGTAAATTAATTATGTTGGTCGTTCAACACCGGAGATAAATGGATAAATAAATGTGCCATACCTAAATAAACAAAGATTACAAAATTTTAGAATTTCAATTCTCAGGTTACATCAAAGAACATGCATATACATAGGGATTATTTTTACTTAAATCCCACCTGTTCACAGAGGTTAGGAAGATGAAAGAGACTATAAAATATTCAATAAAAAGTTTAAGATATAACACGTCCGCAGTCTAACACTTGCTCGTTCATTCTTTCGAAGTTTGGTTGCCATGATGAGTGTATGGCGTAGTGTGAGTGCGGTGAAAATAGGAAGATGTTGGCTATGGGTGCGTGGTTGACAGTGTGGAAGAGCGAGTGAGAGGTGAACGATGTGAGAGAGTAATCTCAAATTATATTTTTAATATTATAATAAGTTACATAAAATATATACCTGGTTAAGTTTAGCACTTGAACTACCAATCTTCAATGGGTACCTAAATAGCAGGCATAGATAATACTAATTTTAGTAGTGCGATGAAAATGAGTAAATATATTAATTCAGAACTCTAACAATTTTATTTCAATATGAGTCAACGCAAATTTTTCTAAAATAATATTTTTAATAATAGCAGAAGGAAAAATTCTGAGACCAGTCATTTTGTCTGAATTGGTAGTTTTAGTGATAATATCCACCACAATTCTGACCTATCTCGCATTGTCTCACTCATCCTCAACCTTGCGAATTATCACCTTTCCCAAACTCATTCTCTCTTCCTCGATCAGTCACTTCACGCACGGAACACATAACTTCGCTCCATATCCACATATCCCAAATCTTCAAGCACATTTCCAGAATAATTAGCATAAACATTCGTTCCACTTGATCCATACACACATACGTCACCCATTCTGAAGACTTCCCTTCCCACATATTTTGTTGTAGAAGAATAGACGAAGACTACATCGTTCTATTGTAATAAACGTAACCATACTTCGCAAAAATTGACTGTGAGTCTACTACACCAACCCGTCATACATCATACTCGTACAGTAGCTCACAGTAGTGTTCGAAGTCTATATTTCAAAAGAATTCTTTAACATAAAATTTCTACGTTTGATAAAAGTTTGCGTGCCTGTAAAGTATAACGTGTTACGCGTGTAGTAATTTTCTTGTTGTAATTCCTATTCCTATTCCTATTCCTATTGCTACTTCTACTCCTACTCCTATTCTTATTCCTATTCCTATTTGTATTCCTATTTTTATTACTATTACTATTACTATTTCTATTCCTATTACTATTTCTATTCCTATTCCTATTGCTATTTCTATTCCTATTACTATTACTATTACTATTACTATTACTATTCTTATTCCTATTCCTATTTGTATTCCTATTTGTATTCCTATTTTTATTACTATTACTATTACTATTTCTATTCCTATTACTATTTCTATTCCTATTGCTATTACTATTACTATTACTATTACTATTACTATTCTTATTCCTATTCCTATTCCTATTTGTATTCCTATTTTTATTACTATTACTATTTCTATTCCTATTCCTATTCCTATTACTATTTCTATTCCTATTTCTATTCCTATTCTTATTGCTATTTCTATTCCTATTACTATTACTATTACTATTCTTATTCCTATTCCTATTTGTATTCCTATTTGTATTCCTATTTTTATTACTATTACTATTACTATTTCTATTCCTATTACTATTCCTATTGCTATTTCTATTCCTATTACTATTACTATTACTATTCTTATTCCTATTCCTATTTGTATTCCTATTTGTATTCCTATTTTTATTACTATTACTATTACTATTTCTATTCCTATTACTATTTCTATTCCTATTGCTATTACTATTACTATTACTATTACTATTACTATTCTTATTCCTATTCCTATTCCTATTTGTATTCCTATTTTTATTACTATTACTATTTCTATTCCTATTCCTATTCCTATTACTATTCCTATTCCTATTGCTATTCCTATTACTATTACTATTACTATTACTATTACTATTACTATTCTTATTCCTATTCCTATTTGTATTCCTATTTGTATTCCTATTTTTATTACTATTACTATTACTATTTCTATTCCTATTACTATTACTATTTCTATTCCTATTGCTATTACTATTACTATTACTATTACTATTACTATTCTTATTCCTATTCCTATTTGTATTCCTATTTGTATTCCTATTTTTATTACTATTACTATTTCTATTCCTATTACTATTTCTATTCCTATTATTATTACTATTACTATTGCTATTTCTATTACTATTGCTATTCTTATTCCTATTCCTATTCTTCGTAGGCAGAAAAGTTTTTCCTTCACTCACATCGTCATACAGTTTATATTTTACAAAATAACACAGATCAAACTGAAACTTCGAGTAACAATTTCACCCACATGAAATAATATCTGCAAATGAAAAAAAATTGAACCATATGTGACTCATTATGCTTTACATACACGTATACTTCCATAAGAATCAGAATTTTTGAATTAGAGTATTTTCTCAAAATTTGTACAGCGTTCGAATACTTTCGCGAGACAGTATATATGCAAATCTAGCTAGATAGGGCTCTCAGTTGTTTAATAGTATCATTACGGAAACGTCCCGTAAGTCGTTTCTATTGTAGTTTCCAGTTTTTAAGATGACCGTGATAATCGTTCGAAATTCAAAAAGTTACTGTCTAAATGAAATATTTTACCGTTATCGGACCCTCGTGACCTCGTGTATCGTCCAGAAGGTGACCCACGAGACAGCCACAGAAACACATAGGCCACTCGTATCGTCTAGTTCCTCCCCAAAGCCCTCATAGATACACCAACCTCGACACATGCTGACATTTCGACTAATAAGAAAAATACGTGTACCCTATTTTTTATTATTGCATTAACGAAGATGGGTTTGTTCGGATGTAATCAATTGCCCTTGTATTCCTTTCACAGTTCATCTTCTATGCAACAGATAATAATTTACAGGATGTAGAAAAATTATGTCACGACCACCATAAAGTGATTTTATAACTCTGGATTATTAAAGATTTATGAAAGAAATATGCTGCAAAATTAACCTTTGCTGCATTTTTTAAGGCTCCGTAGATTATCCTTTTTTATTATTATTATTATGATTGCAATGTCTTCTAACATCTTCATCGAAAGAGGCAATATTGCTTGAGAAACTACAGGTCGAAACTGATGAAAATGATGTTAAATTTTAGTTTATCTTAAATTCACTTTATTATTATACCTTTACATTATATTTTACACGAAGAAACAGGCTCTGACGGACCAGAGAAAAATTCTAATTTATCTCGAAGAATATATAACAAATTGAATTTGGAATATTGAAAATGTATATTATATTGAACCACGATTAGGATGAGGGATCTGGGAAGAAAAAGGTGATGTTTATTATAATTACGTATATTATTATAGTATATTTTAATTATATCACTAACGTTAGAATTACGAGTTCACTCAAAATGACTGGTCTCGGAATTTTCCTTTCTGCAATTGCTAAAAACATATGCCTGCTTCTAAAAAAATTAATTTATAAAACCACCGAGACAGGATGACTCCTGACAACGGATGTTCTCTTTTAAATCCAAAGAAGACAGGACAACCATCACGACCAAGTTCTACCTCAAATCTAAATCTCAGTCAAGACAAACCCACCACGATCAACTCAGCTCTCGAGAACAATCGCACATTGGAACTGTCTGGTTCAACCTTAACCAGATCTAGCTCGATTAACTTAGAGTAGGCCGCACCCTTGCAACATTGTCGCATTCGCGTAATGGGCCTTACAACTCCGAACGTGAGAGTTGCAGTGTTCGAGACGCAACAGGAAGCACCTATAGGTGCCAATAAGACACCCTGATTGGTTAACCGTTTGAGTCCCAGAGGGTTTTGAAAGAACACTGTCCACGCTTCCCAAGCAGCGCGACCGCGTTGCCTCTAAGTGGGTACGAGGGACCCAAGCAGCGCGATAGCGCTTTATCTATTTTATGTCGAGATATCCCAAGCGGCGCGACAGCGCTTCGTTTATATTATGGCAATGAATGGCCAAGTGGCGCGATAGTGTTTCGACTTCGACAGTCGGTGAGGCACCATCAGCTGTTAAGAACACTCGAAATGTGTTCGGTCTTCTCGACATGAAATCTGAACAGCGCGATCGCGCTGCTTGGGACCCAAACGGTTAACCACTTGCGCTACGATTTAACTTTCGGTTGCCGTGCCGCGCTCTACGATATAACATGCGGTAAGGCATTACATTGGCGCCGCACCGCGTCTACGAGCTAACTATTAGCCGACGTGACGGATACGCCGTTTTTGTTTCTGCGACAAATGCCTTTCGACGTGGTATACACGTCGCTGACGGCTTTGGAACAAAAGCATCTCGACGTGCGTGACACGTCTTTATAGCGCAAGTGGTTAAACGCCATGCCGGTCCCTAGAGACCGACGCTAGACTTTCCGTTCAGGCCTCGCCGGTCCGTATGGATCGGCAGCAGAGTTTTCTTTCTTGCTATCGCTGCGCGCGTCAGTCCTTGCGATTTGGAAGGGCCCGCATGACGGCTAACTGTGGTGTGAACGGAACAGCACGTAAAACCAGCGTGTTAATGGTTTCGTTTGCTCATTAACCAATCCAGGGTCTTCCCGGTGACTGTTTTCGCCTTCATTTTGCGCGTTTTTCCGATACGGGAACTCGTTCGGTGATTTGGCAATGGGGAGGGGGATCCAACGGGCCCACGGTACATGACATGGCAGGCTGTCGCCTGCCTGCCATGCCTCACGCTCTTTTCGGAAAAACCGAGGATTTATGGTATCCGCATGAGCCGTTGAGACCGAAATTAACTAAGTCCGAAGACTGCTTTTTACCCTAATAAAGGAGTAAAAATTTTCGCTGAAGCGAAGGATAGCTTTCTCACAAACAGCTATGTACGAGCGCGTTCCATAAACCCTGTTGATCATTTGCACGCCAATATTATTAGTTGTACGTGCTCATGATCGCTACGTACTCTAACATAACACGGAAACTTATCCTGCATTTCCGTTTCGGTATATGATAGCAAGAACTTGAATGTATTAGGTTGGCAACTAAGTGATTGCGGATTTTGTCAATAGGTGGCTTTTGCACATTATTTTGTTTTGTCAACGTATTCAAGGCACCTAACTTATATTGTTTTCTTGCTGTTTGGACTTCCGCCTTTAATTTAGTTGAAAAATTGTATCGATTAGTTATTTAGTTTCGCTTTTATCCCAATTTAAAAATGGAAGAACAAGGCGCGCATTTCGAACATATTTTATTGTTTTATTTCCGAAAAGGCAAGAACGCATCGCAAGCACGCAAGAAGTTACGTGCCGTATGTGGGAATGAAGCCTCGAAAGAAAGACAGTGTCAAAATTGGTTTGCCAAATTTCATTCTGGTGATTTTTCACTGAAAAATGCGCAACAATCTGGCCGTCCAGTTGAAGTTGATGAGACCCATATCAAGGCCATTATCGATTCAGATCGTCATAGCACAACACGTGAGATTGCAGAGAAGCTCAATGTGTCGCATACGTGCATTCGAAAGAAATTAAAACGGCTTGGCTATGTTAAGAAACTCGATTTATGGATCCCTCATCAGCTTAAGGAAATTCATTTGACGCAACGCATTAGCATCTGTGATTCGCTTTTGAAACGCAACGAAATTGATCTATATCTGAAACGACTGATAACTGGCGACGAAAAGTGGATAGTTTATAACAACGTTAATCGAAAAAGATCGTGGATGATGCAAGATGAACTAGCCCAGACGACATCAAAATCTGAGATTCACTAAAAAATGTTGTATTTTCTGTTGAAATACTAAATACACAAGTCGAGACATCTTACATGTAACCTCGATGTTAAAATGTTTTTTGATTACATACTAATGTATGATAGTGTACGTGTCGGTCGGTCCCCAGCCAAATTCCTTTCTTCAAACGACTCAGTCTCTGTGGAATCGTTATCGTCGTTAAAGCATTGCCTTTTTATAATTAGTGTTCCTTTCTTTTTAACTCCACTGCCATCCCAAATTCTATCATTTTTCTTCTTATTTAAAATCCGCAATCACTTAGTTGCCAACCTAATATTTCGAGAGGAATGACAAATGGCGTCAGATGGAGCGTACAGAGTTTGCCTCTCACACTCAGTTTGCCTCTAGCCCCTTCACGAGCCATCTTATCAACAACTGCGGATATAAAAGAACATAATACGCGCTGTAAGCATGATTATGACCCTTCTGCGGATTCCTGTATCGATTCTGGTACAATTGTTCGCGAAGATTATTCTTCGAAACGTCACTGTGATCTTTTTGCTCCTGAGCTGCTTCTAGTGCCATCTTCTGAGCTCCGCGGCAGTTCTTTGTACTCGAATTAATTTGGCGCCAAATTTAAAACGTCAGAAACTGTTAATTAATTACGCGTTCCGTATTTAACAATTTTAATGACTTCTAAAGGTCCATTAATGATCTATGTGGAAAAATATGTTATAAATGTTTATTTAGCTCGTATTTAATATTCTTATGCAATACTGATTTTAGAAACAAGGGAGGACATGTGCTATATAACTGACATGTCAGTTCTTCTTTGTGCAAACTGTTGGAAGCGCTGTGGAAACTCATTCGGTAGTTTTACTTCGTCGTCTGTTTCTTGAAAAGAATTTTATTTTAGAGAAAAGTTGCGAAATATTTTTGCAGGTTAGTTTGACCTGGTAGTGGTGGGAATAATCAGTGTTCGTAGAGTTAGCGGTGGATGGAAGTTTCGGGTAGTACAAGAAAGTGAAGTTTGGGTTTATGCTGACCTAGTCGATGCACCATTGGTCGTTATACGAGTGTTGAAAATTCTATAAATATTTGCTGTTCTGATATAATCACTTTCTGTCTATGTAACAATATTTTAATAACAAATCACGCGAATGTTTCCACCAAATTTTTACATATTAATCGATTTCTCGTAAC
The DNA here is from genome assembly GCF_001483705.2 of Eufriesea mexicana. Taxonomy (NCBI): domain Eukaryota; kingdom Metazoa; phylum Arthropoda; class Insecta; order Hymenoptera; family Apidae; genus Eufriesea; species Eufriesea mexicana. The sequence goes on from NW_016909769.1 coordinate 541,181, forward strand.
GTGTTGCAAACTGTGGTAGACATAGACTGGATTCGGTAAAATAATTATTTCATGTTTCCTTAATACTATATCCTGTATAATTAATACTAATAATAATTTTTTAATGTCGCTCCATACTAAATTTTTTTATATCTTCTTCCATCTTATAATTTTTCTTCTCTTTTATTTTTTCCAGTGCTTCTCCGTTTTTATTACTTATATTCTTATTTTGTGCTGGTTATAATTGTCATCTACTTATTATCTAAATGTTTCCATCTGAATAATCTTCAGTTATTTTTCTCTCGTAATATATTTTATAAGTTATTGCTATTTTTCTTTTGATCAGTTAACGCTATCGTGTAATAAGCTGATTATGGTTTCGTATCATCTGATATGCTGGTGTAGTATTTTTTTTTTCTTACACCTGACTATTTCGATCTCATATTTCATAAGTAATGAGAAAACATCTTGCTCGCTCCTATTTCATAACCATAATAACTTCCTTTCAGGTGTTTCGTGATATAGAGAAAATATACGTTGCCAATGCATTGATACATTTTCCTTAAACATGAAAATAATTTAAATAAAGAAATAGCTACAAGTGGTAATAAAGACTGTAATTTCTATATTGTTATTATTATTTAATAGTAATTCAGGAACAACACGAGTAACTAACAACTTAATGCCAACAACTGGAACAACAATCTAAAATCACATTAAGATCAACATAGGAATCTCAGTTATGCTTACCATGTAACCACTAGCTTTTACATCTTTGGCAGCTTATAGAGGGTGTCTCAAGAAAATGTATACACACTTTGCGTGATTATAAAAACAGTATATATTTTACTGTTTAATTCAACCGTCTTAGCACTTCCAGTATGTTTTCACACTCGTGGCAGCACTTTAAAATATATTTACGTTTTTCAAAGTCTAGTCTAAAATTAATTGTATATCGTCAATAGGTCGTCCGCAATTGGCGACGGTTAATGACGAACCAAATTTCTTGAGGAACATTGTGTTTTTAGTGGACTGTATATTTTGTAATAGTTCCGGATAACTCTTCTGAACTCTTCGAATGTTATTTGCTGACTGGTTGGTACTGACCTAACTAACTTGTGCGATGCACGATCTTTCGGAGCCCATGGTTTCCAAAGGGAAATCGGTTTTCCCATTGGTGGTTGACAGGACCGAGAGTGGGCCCTCGGTCCGCGAATCAGATGCCCCCAAAGAAGGGAGGACCGTCTTCCGCGACCAGGTCTGCCGGTGGAGGAAGCCTCTCCCTCAAAGGGGGTTGCTGGTGGGCCACCCGCGCATTCGTGATCCTTCCTGAAGGACCCGTTACTTTATGGCTCCGAAAGTCGCGACATCGCACATGGCCTGGTCCCTTTCTTTGCAGGCCTATTGTCAGCCAAATCCTAAGTGCTGTTGCCTGCTTTCTATCTAGTGTTCCGTCCCGGAGAGCGTGTTTTCTTATTCTAATGCTTATACTTTACCAAACCTAACGGTTTATTTTATATTTTATACTGCGACTGCAATTCCAGAGGTTAGATGTGCCTCAACGCCGTTCTAGCGGATTAAGTTTATAAAGGTAGAGCAAAGTTTAGGAATTTTACAAGTACTGGACGTGACAGATGAGACCCACGTGTGACAGACCCAACAAGCGACGGACGGACACCACTTATAAATCACGTCATTGACCATCAAAATTCGGCTCCTTGACACTTTCCTTTAGAATATCGAAGTGATTCGATACGGTAGGACGCTACATCTAGAGAAGCAAAAATAAATTAGAAAGAATAAGGTATTAAAGTGTGTATACGTTTCTTTGGGTCACCCTGTATTAGCATAGTAGGAGAACAAATTATTATAGTTCATTGTGATTTTTTTAGTCCTATGGACACGAAAACCCTTCATCGCTTTATTCCAGTTGATCTCGTAGTATCTGGTCCTTCATCTTCGTCATGCGATGCTATACGATTCAATTTCCACGCGTGACATTCAAGTTTCAGCCAATATGTCCTATCTTCACGATTGCATCTGAGGTGAGCTTATTACGCTAACTTCCTAGCAGTGTCTAGGACTATGCAAAGCTCTGGAGTTCGCACACGAAAGGAATGCTGGTCTGATTGGTCACCGTGTGATAGGTCCACCTTCCTGATGCAGCAGTGGAGATAGGACACGCGAATTTTCGTTATTAGCTGCAGGTGTCACGTCTGTAAATGGAATTACGTATATCGTGTCGTGCAACTAAGAGAGTGATCAAGATGCAGACCAAATGGGACAGAGGGACGAAGCAATGACGTAGACATAGAATCTCGACATTTACCCTTCGCACATGAACGAATCTAACTCGTCATAAGCAACACTGATCACGTGACCATAATTATATTTTTCAGGTTTTAGCACGCGCAAAATTCGAAGAAATCCTACAATTTTTACCTAATTTTGTCGTGGATGAAATAGGTATATGGTTAATTAAAATTAAATAGTACTTCAATGTATAATTTTTCATAATGAAGTCGCAATACAAGAGATTTAACCCCTTGCACTCGAAAGGCGACCCTCAGTCGCCATTTTAATCAAAACCTAAAGATCGATGTTAACTAATATATCAAATTTAAAATTACCCAACTATGCGTGGAATGTCGAAGTAAAATAATTTTGCGTCTTAATTTGCATACGATTTCTTATTTAATTTATTTATTTCTTATTTATTATCTTATCTTATTTAATTTAATTCTTTTGAGAATTTTTAATTCTAATTTTTAATTCTTATCTTATTTAATTTATTTCTTATTTAATTTAAAAATATCGTCAGCTTTACGGCAGGAAGACGGAATTACTATTTTTCCGTAACGAAAAATTCGCCGAGTGCAAAGGATTAACACGTTGACTGCCAACTACGAGATATCTCGTAGGTTGTTTACTTGCCCAAGGCACCTACTGCGAGTTATCTCGTCGCTTCATTACTTGCCATATGTGTACGTAGAAAGGAAAGACACAAATGTGATGCGCTTCGCACTATATCTCAATTATTACTAAGGTATTTATACGTAGTATCTGACTCGGCTTTAACGAAGCAACAGATTGAAACTTGTTGGCTTTCGCGATGTTTTCCTTTTATGTTTTTTTTATTATTACTATGTGCTATAAACAAAGTTTTTAATTATATAATATGATTAAATCAAATTGGCTTCTGAGACCGGAAGTTGCGTGGCAGTCAATCTGTTAACCCTTTGCGTTCGGCGATCTTTTCGTTGCAGGAAAATAGTAATTCGAAGACTTTCCGCCATAAAGTCGAAGAGTATTTCTAAAACGGTAAATAAGAAATCGTATGCAAGTTAAGACGTAGAATTATTCTACTTCTCGTTGGGTAATTGTAAATTTGATATATTAATTAACATCCATCTTTAAAATCAGATTAAATGGCGACTGAGAAGCGCCTCTCGAGTGCAAAGGGTTAACTACCTAACCTAAAACAAAGATAGTGCTGGCGTGATTTATTTTACTGTAGGAATTTACTATAGTGATATAGATCCGGGAAATATCAAATGTAGAATCAGATAGATTGGATAGGATGATCTTACCCTAATGCTACAGCTTCCTAACCTTACTTTTCTTGTATCTTACTAGTATAAAGTTGGGTACATTGCAATTAATACGTAATTAATATTTTATTACAATCTAAACTTCGTCTTTCTTACTAACAATAATTGTCAGCTTTAGGTGGTTAAATAAAATTCAGAGAACTGGAAAAAGACTTTTTATTCAGTATACTATAGCTCGGTGGAATCTTATGGTTTTAAAAGGACTGATTTTCTGTTATACTCTGTTCATGTGACTTATGTCGTTTATATATGTTACGTATGTATGTGTGCCTCTGTTCACATTTGAAACCATCATGGTTAATTTGAAAGAAATTGGTACTATTTCAACAATAATTATAATATCGATGCAAAAATGGACGTGTTACTAAATAGTCTATTGAGATTCGATGTAAACACACGATATCACGAGTGACGAAACTGTATATTGTGAGTAGAACCATTTTTGTGAGTAGAATGCAGAATAATATACGAGAGCTTTTGAACGAGTATCTCACAAAATATATTTAAGTTAAACTATTTAAAATAATAAACTATTTGAAATAATAAAATCGATGCACTCTTTCCAGAAGTTTCTTCTCTCACTCTCTCACTCTCAATAACTATACATATACGTGTTCACTCTTTGATATTTCTTAGACATTTGTTTCATTTTTACATATTCTTCTAAACATTTTTAATATAAATATCAGTTATCAAAATATCGTTCACACTAGACGGCACTCGGTTACATTATACACATATATATCACACATTGCACAATTATAGGACAAATGCGTTTCACTCATTCAATCTCACTCACACTCACACACATAAAACCAACACTCACAATTTTGACAGTTCCAGTATTAAATGTTAGAAATATTAAACAGAATTCGACGATAATTAATTAATAGTTAATTAAAATTGTATCCAGAGATTAGCAGCAATTCCTTCTCTCTTACTGAACGTCCCACGCAAGAAGCCTCGCAAAATGGTAAAGGAGCAAGAAGAGCAAGTTGATCGCGCCTATTCATCCGAGTAGCTCGACTAGAACCGAAAATCTGTGTTAAATGGAGCGTCTGCCTCCCATTCTGCCAAATTAGGCTTGCATTTCTTCCACGGGACTTCTTGCGAGGCACCTATAAGCTTATAGACATCTACAAACTGCAGACTATCCTGAGCACTAGCGACGTGCTAGGTCGTTTGGGTACTAATCGGAGTCATAGTCCAACGCAATAATTCACTCACGTGCTGTATCTTTCGAACAAACTGTGCAGCCGGACGTAGAACATAGTTGCCATAATTCGGTAGCATATTTGCGGCTCTTGTGCCCCCGTACATCATCGAAGTAGAATTCGACCGCAATGGATTGTTATCGGTGGTTCATCAATGCAAAGAATTTCAGCCGAATTGTAGCACTTCTAGAAATTCTCCTAGTCTATTGACGAATGGTCTAACATTATATAGCGTGTCGGGTTAACTATGCCCACTTCGAATATCTCCATTGAATTCTTATCCCCTCAAAGAGTAGGCAAGGAAAATTTCTCTTACGAAAAAGCATCAACGTTATTGCCACCTGGTATTTGAAATTGTAATAGAATTCTTTGATAAATCTATTCACTTATATCTTTTATCATCAGTTTACAATACATTGTCAGAATCTGATTATTTGATTTCATCAGTCTTATTGTCGAAATGATTTTATTCGGTATTAATTTATTTTTGTTATTATCATATTGTATTGTATTATATTGTTACTATAGTAATGGAAATTATTATTTTATTGTTATTTTATATTATATTATTATTCTATTATCAAAAATTATTTTGTTATTATTATTATGTTATATTATATTGTATCTGATGTATAAGTATTTATATAATTTTTCACGTAGATATTTTTTACTTTAAGAAATTTATTATTTCCTGTATTCTCAGGTCGAGTAATTTGCCCGTAAAAATTAGAGCTTTCACTGAGTTTTACTGTCGTTTAAATATATCCGTGAGATCTGTTTTTTAGATTATTTTTCGTTTATTTTCTGTATGTTATTCTATAATATGCAATACGATTTTTATTACAAGTACTCTGGAATTTTTTAATTATTCGTTAGTTGTTAATTTCTAGTTTAACACGATATATAAATTATTTTCTTTGAAATGTGTTGTTGATTAAGATAATGTTGTTTTTAGAAATGAATATAATTCAACGTGGTTTAGGTATACCCTATACTAGTTCTTCATTTGATGAATACCTGGATATCAATCGAAATAACTTTCCAACGTTACATGTTATGTGATAAAAATGTTTTATCAGAAATATCATTCAATTGCCTACTTTTTAACTATTTATGACATATTTGTAACTATAACAGTGTTGCCATAAATAATTTCCAATGATACGATGCACGACATAATACGCAACAATAAACGAGAATATAACAGATAACAAGGCGATAAAGTTTGTTAGCCATGAAATATGTTGCTGTGTCCCATGGGCCATCTCTGACCGACATCGCGATAACTATACCATAATTAAACGATAAGTGTTATTTAGCGATAAAACTCGCGTGGTAGTAAATAGTTACTTTATTTCTTATTTCTCACTATCTTAATTAAATTTAAATTAAGATAAAGTGCCCTAAATTATTATTTTAATTAAATAACTCGAATGACGTAATTTTTAAAAGTTAGATAGTTAATTATCTCCTTCGTTCATTTAAATATTTACCGAAACATAAATGTGTTTAATTTAACAATTATACAAGGAACGTTGTAATCATTAACACAAATCGCTTGTTAATAAATTGTTGACTTTTCCTAAATTGCTTATCGTGATTAAACAATTTTTAATCATTAAATAATATTATATTCGGTCGTCAATTAAATAATTTATTTTTAATCTTCAATTAAGTAATTTTATATTAAGTACTTATTTATTTATTTATGTAGATGTTTAAATAATTCTCACTAACTAGACAAAAAATAATTATTAATAGGTTCACATCGTTTCATTGTAAATTCATTGTTATAATAAATATATAAATTCATTAAATAAATTCGTTATTAATTATTGTAATTAACATTGATTATACGTTACTGTTATTAACGTTATTCAATTGCTATACAACTGTTTACCAATAAAGTAAATTAATTTAGGAATAAATATTTCACACGAGCATAACACGTGTGTATACGCAATTTCGTATCATGCGAAATATTCAAAATGAAAAATATATTTTTACAATTTCATAATTAGAACATTAGTGAGGTCCCGTTGCTTTACCTCTTATCTATAAACGTATGCATTTGCATAAATATTCGCGATTTAGACAGAAATAATTCGTATGGGCTAGAACTTTGATTGTTCATCATTTTTCAATTTTTATGTTCGTCATAATACAAAATCGTGGTAATCTTAGAATTCGAATTAGCATATCACGTGAAAAGTCTACTAAGGGCTGAGCGCTTTTCTCAAAATATCCACTGATGGTATAATAAATATGCAAATACCGTGATTATTTTTATTCTGTCACGCAGAAAGGTACGTTGTTCGTTTCGTTTATTCTCCGTGTACCGATTTATTATTTATTTTTATTTATTTTAAGTATATTCGAAGTATATTAAGACCGTCTGTCATTCATTTAGGTGCCATTCAAGTGTTATGAAAATACTATTAGCAACGCAGAAACTAATTACACGAGAACCCAATCAACGCTAGAATCTAAATAGAAGCCACTCGATCTGATCACACTCTCGAATCAATTTATATACGTGTTCCTAGAATGCAGTTAGTTTCATGTATTACAATGTAAAGGTTATTCTAATAATTACATTGTAGTAACATAGAATAGTTATCACGTTCTGTGCCAAGCCATTTTTATCCGACATGATCTCCAGGCCATTTGTTGTTTTGACTAAAAATTAATATATTATCACACAATATGTCACTCCACCATCAATCCATAAACAATTAGCTTGTTTAGAGTAGTTATCACACCGTGTACCATTTATGGTACACGTGGCCTGCAAATCAAGTTCAACATATACCACAAATGGTACACGTGGCACGAAACGTGTTAACCTGCAATTCGTTATAGTTTTACTGTAATAATTTACAATAATTTATAATCACATTGCAATGATTTGTAATAGAATAGCATGATAATTTACAACAATTATAGAATAATTATTTATGACAATTATTTTAAAATTTGTAATAATTACTTATAATAGTTACACTATGATAATTTATGGCAACTGTTCTACTACTTAACACTTTGCCAGCCGCTGTCACACTAGTGTGACTTTTCTAGCCAACGATTATCAGCCGCTGTCACATATATGTGACATCTTTTCATCACTGGTGATGTACACATATTGTTGCAGAGAAACAGTTGCATCTATTTTTCTCCCTTCCCGTTTTGCCAGATCGCCTTTGGTTAAAATTTTTTGAGCAATAGTATTTTTCACTGTTCTATCGGTGTAAGATTTTCTTTCGCTGGTTCAAATATCGAAAACTTCGATCTATTACGACTGAGAAAAAATTCTTCAAAATGTTTTAAAATTTATTATACAGAAAAATATAAATTCCAACGATTACAACTGTCTGTGAATAAAATGATATTAGTAATAATTGCAAATATTAGAATATAAAGCGGAATGACGTAATAGGTATTTTAATGCCCTTTTAAATAATAATTACACTGTATGTTCCATCGGGGAACAAGGAAGACACCGTTACGATCTTCCAACAACCAGGTCTTAGGGTCAAACAATTCGGCATCGGAATTTTCCTCTCCATGCCTTCTGCATGTTTGACTGCTTTCACCTTTATTCTGACTTCTCGTGTCACGGAACACGAGAATCCTGGAAACCCCTAATTTAACGAAATTAGGCGACGGCTCTTAAGACTTGGCTGACAATAGGCCTGAGAACTCCACGTGTTCCACACACGTTGGAAGCCTCAGGCCCTCCCTCCATAAACGGCTGATAGGGTGACCAGCGCGCGGGTGGACCCCACGTACCTCACCTTGGAGGAGAGGGTTTTCTCCACTACCGTCTACCTTTTGGGGGTACGTTCCCTTCCTCCAAGGTGACCGATTCGCGGACCAAGGGAACGCCCTTGGTCAAATCAGCCAATAATATTTGGCGAGCTTCCGATTTTTCCTAAGACCGATCTTAGGAAAATCGAGGAGCAAGAGTTCTCTTTGAATCGTCGAGGAGTCGAGTTCCAATCGAGTCGTGAAGCAATTCAAATCGAATCGACAACGAAGTCAGTTCTCTACGAAACGCCGAATAGAGAATCTTAGAGCCTACTTTTCGAGATCATCGGGAGTTTAATTCCTCTCGTTGTGAAAGAGTCTATCGTTCGACTCCAGCCGCGACCTTCCTTTTGCTCGTGCAAACTGAAACAGTTGCTCAATATTAATTTGGCGGGCAACATTACGTGATCGCGAGACGGCCTTACAACCTGTCGAACCCCACAGAAATCACTCGCGAAGCGTCGCGACATTTTTTGGCCCTTCGATCCGAATAGTGACCCGTGCGTGACACACTGTAACTACTTATGTTACGAACGATTGCATAAATATCATTGTGAGCGAGCAATAGAATTTGCCTGAATCTCGCCGGCGGCTGCGTAACGGCGATTCGATAAATGGGTGGCCGTCAAAGTGTTAAAATTGTGAGTAAATGGATAAACTAATGTAGTATCGCAGGATTTCCACCTCGTGCGTAGGTAACTTTTGTTTAGAAACTCACCGAGGGTTCGAGGGAAAAACCCCAGCGATGCGTCAGGCCCTTAGCATGACCATATTTGGCCATTGTTGCGTCCCGAGCACTGCAACTCGCTCGTGGAGTTTCACGGAGTTGTAAGACCCGCTATGTTGCTGCGGCAATGTTCCTGGGATGCGGCCCACTCTAACTTGATAGAGGTAGACCTGGTTAGTGTTGAACTGCAGTGAGTTCTATTAGCAGACTGTGTCCTGCACTGAGTGTTGGTAGTTTTATAAGGTTTGACTGTCTTCTGATTGGTTGGTATGATATTGGAGGTGGATGTTAACTTCAGCGTCTTTCGGTGGTGGTGGTTGTTTAAACATTTAGGTTCTTATGCCTGTCGTCTAAGATGATAATATATTGGTCCTTGTCATGGTTTATACTAGCGGTAGTTTAGGTGACACTGAGTGTGTATATTGTCAATAGGTCGTCCGCAATTGGCGACGGTTAATGACGAACCAAATCTCTTGAGGAACTTGTGTTTTAGTGGACTGTATATTTTGTAATTGTTCCGGTTAACTCTTCTGAACTCTTCGAATGTTATTTGCTGACTGACTGGTACTGACCTAACTAACTTGTGCGATGCACGATCTTTCGGAGCCCATGGTTTCCAAAGGGAAATCGGTTTTCCCATTGGTGGTTGACAGGACCGAGGGTGGGCCCTCGGTCCGCGAATCAGATGCCCCCAAAGAAGGGAGGACCGTCTTCCGCGACCAGGTCTGCCGGTGGAGGAAGCCTCTCCCTCAAAGGGGGTTGCTGGTGGGCCACCCGCACATTCGTGATCCTTCCTGAAGGACCCGTTACTTTATGGCTCCGAAAGTCGCGACATCGCACATGGCCTGGTCCCTTTCTTTGCAGGCCTATTGTCAGCCAAATCCTAAGTGCTGTTGCCTGCTTTCTAACATTAATGGCTAAAGAATGCCTCGTGTCCGGTGACCCGAGGGAAATAAAGAATCGTTTGAAAATGCATTGAAAATGAAGATAGAAAGGACACGGAACTTGAACTAAAACAGCAATTAGAATCTGGCTGCCAGAAGACCCTAACGGTCTTCTAGGTCCACTCCAAACAATAGCCGAACAAAATACCGGCACGACCTCCCAAGGCTTAACAGAGTGTATACATGACAAGGGACGCTTACAATAAAGGCACGAAACAGGCCTCCAGTTGACTTGGGACATTGCGGTCCTAGGGCCGCAACAGTCATGTTGGGGGAGGCTTTTGGGGAAGATATAAAAGAAGGCAAAAGTGGTTAATGAACAGTTCTTGGGAAGAGTGATTGGAAGAGAGTCTTAGGGACAGTGTTAGGAGTGATCAGAACAGAGTTGTGTAGGGAGCGATTGTTAGTTGTTTAGTTGTATTTTAGTTGTGAGCCATTAGTTGTAAGTGGTTGAGTTGTCATTGTGTTGTTAAATTGAGTTGTAGTTGATATATAAATTCGTATGCTTAATCGTCACCACATATTGTATTGTTAATTCATTATTGTTATTTAACACGTTCCCTGCCAGACCGTTTTCTGAAGACTTTCCGTTCGACCACGTGGGGCGCATGCATTTTGTTTCTGACATATGCTTTACAATGATTAAAATAGTGCAAAAATCATAATTATCAAGGGAAAGGTGTATAATTTAAGATGCATAACACAACAAACCAATAAATTTATTTTTCTAGGAATTAGTTTAACTAATACCTGGCTGAGCATTACCAAGCGAGTTGCATCCTCACATATAATTTTTTTTATCATGTCTAACTTTGTTAAAACATGGCAAATATAAGTGTGGATTATCCACAGAACTATCGCAGAATGTTGCAACTTTTACAGTACAGTTTTTTGCCGATTGGGAACTTAAATTTTTAACATTTTTTTCGTAACAAATTTTGCGGTGAAGAAATTGACCACCACGCCGCGTGGGGCGTATACGTCCCACGATCAAATGAACGCATCAGCAATAGTATTAAGATGCCCATAATTTACTGCATAATGAATTTTTAAAAAATTCTTCATTTTACAATAATAATACCAAATGGCTTGAACGAAAAGTTCAGCGGGGAGCGTATACGCTTGACGCCGCAGGGAACGTGTTAATAAATAACAGTATTATTTACCACCACCCAAGTCTCTACACTAATAAGAAGATTTATTTAACACAATAACAGCACAACATAAATTATAACTAAATCTCTTAAAATAAATTCGCTTCTAAATGCGATTTAATCTCTCGAGTACTCTCTCACACACAACGTCTATATCTAATGACTGTAATTCAGCTACTGATTGTTTTTTCACGACTCTCTGTCATACTCGTCACACACACATTTTTCCACACATTCTATGACAACCACTACCATAAAAATAGTTGTATTATTGTATTATATTCTAACAGTTGTAGTATAGTGGCTTATACTAGGTACAGTAATAATAATTTCCAATATTTATGTTGTAATAATTTATGACAATTACTTTACAATTGGCAACAATTACATTATAACGATTTATAATGTAATAGTTATAATATAGTAATTTGTAATATTTACATTATAATAATTTGAAATAATTATCTGTGCTACGATGATTTCCAATAAATAAACTGTAATAATTTATTTATAATCACGCTATATTGAGAGTAATTGATATTTGCATTTCGAATACATTATTATAATAACCATACGTCCGCAGTTAATATAGGAAACTGATCTGAACAATACGACCACGTGTAATCCATCAAATGTATATTCAAATGGCCCTAGATCGAAGCTCAGGTTTCGGTATTATTTCTGAATCTGAATCTCGTTATCATCATTGACCTCATCGCGGTGTGTTATTTGATTATAATCATTCCTCTCTGCGGGTTGAAGCTCGGCCATTGAACGGATCAATTTGAAACCGAGAAAGTAAAAAGCCACAGATGGTTAGCCGGGACCATTTATTTCCCTCTGTCAACCGACACGGTGTACATTTATATCCAGCTTTTCACGAAAACCGAGCAAATTCGTGTTCTTGCCGCGGAATCATCGCGCTGGTATATTGCAGTTTCATCGTCACATTTTTCGCTTAACTTTCGATATACATGTACGCGTATATATTCGCGCTATTCCCGTCTTTGATTACGGATGAACGTTTCAAAGATGACTCGTACCCTTCAGCTATTCATTGCTTTCTTCGCATCTCCGCGGCCATTTTCCTGATGTCCTTTCGCTAACGGCACCACCTCGCCATCATCGCAAATACGTCTTTTTCTGTCTACCGTGTATACATACATCTCTGACACCAAAACTACACTTACCTACCCCTTATCGTGTAGTCAAATATTGTGTATATTTATAGTATATAGCGTTATGTAGTAATATAGTTCTATAGAATATTATACTAATGATAATAATAATAATCGTAATACAATACTATACAATATTATACTACTACTAATAATAATAATAAGAAGAAGAAGGAGATGAAGAAGAATATACAGAAAGACATAACACAGTAACTAAAATAATTCACAAGGCAATTCTCAACGCCAATAATATAAAACAAGACTACACACCATACTACAAACATACACCAACAGCAATAATCGAAAACGAAGAATTCAAAGTATACTGGGACACATCAATGCACACTGATAAAACAATAAGCCATAACAGACCAGACATCACATTCATCAAGAAGAAAGAAAAACCAACATACCTAATTGAGATTTCAATACCTAATGACACTAATATAGAGCAAAAGTACAAAGAGAAAATAGAAAAATATATACCACTCACCCAAGAAATTAAAAGAATATGGAAACAACAAGAAGTACATACAATACCCATCATAATATCAGTAACAGGAATAACACCATACGCACTCAAAAAACACCTAACGCAATTGAAAATACCAACACACATCCACCGTGAAATACAGAAAGCAACGATACACTACATACATGCAACATTACTAGAAATTTCCTCAACAATGTAAGTTGAAAGTCAAGCTGGACCTGGCAGTGTCCCGTCCAGGTGCTGGAGAACCCCGGGAAGGGCGAAGAAGCACATAGCACTTCAGAATAATAATATTAATAATAATAATAATAATGTAGGATGACGAAAACTGGTTTTGAGACACCAAAAATTGACATAACAGCAAGAACAGAATAACGCAAACTCAAAACTCATAAAACTAATTTAACCGTTTGAGTGCCACGGGTCATTATTGTTTCCCAATCGATATTTGCCAAGCGGCGCGATAGCGCTTGTCATATTCCGTGTCCAAAAATGCCGAGCGGCGCGATAGCGCTTCTCATATTCCGCGTTCACCAACCGAGCGCGCTGATTGTCAGCTTCGCAGCTCAGAGCGCTGGCACTTTTGGACACAAAATAGAAGAAGCGCGATCGCGCCGCTTGGCACTGAAACGGTTAACTTAGGAAAAGAACACCAAGATAACGAAACGAAAACACGCAAAGACGCACTCTAATTTAACTCTCTTTCTAACATCAAGCGACTCACGCTCGTGCTGGTCACGATTGATTTCTAAGGGCTCAGTTTTGGTCCTCAAGGGTCCAGCTTTTATGCTCTTCTTAACCTACGCTTCACCTGCCCGTAGGGACCACGCAACTTAATTTTGTTACCCAAAATAACTTTTCCCTTTGCTTCTAGAAAATATTGATCTGTTTATAATTTGTTTTTCTTGGCAATGGCCGATTCGCGATTTCTTTCGAAATGGTATTCTACAATAATAATAGTAATACAGTACTATATAATATTATACCATTAATAATAGTAATAATAATAATACTAATAGTATGGAACGAAGGAAAAGTGACAATAGTACTCTTCATAATATCCACAACAGCTATCACCCCAAAATCATTTATACAGAATTTACAAATGTTATTACAGAATTTACAAATGTTACAAATGTGTATTACACTTACCAACTTTCCCCATACATACATTCGTATATACGTTAGCATGAATTTGGCAGAATTCGTTCCGGTTGGTCATGAGCCAGAGAGAAAATCCTTCGAGGACTCAGAAATAACAATAATAATAACAACAATATTAATATACAGGGTAACGCAACTGTAACAAGCAATATTTTTGTTTTGGTTAAAGTTGAAAGAAAATGTTGGCAGAAGATTGGTTTCTAAAGACCTGCAAAGTCATGTGAATCATTTTCGCATAGGTGGAGGCGTAGCAGTCACGTGAATGTGAATAACATTTTTTTCAGCGTGCCTCTAGTACCTTTATACGCAGAATGGGAACAAGGATCGATGTGTGGGGGAAAAGCATGTAGGTATGTATCTCAAAAAATGTTGCTCTCCTTCATTTGACCGTTACGCATCCACCTCCGCAAATTCACATGACCTCGTAGGCCTTTTGAAACCATTCATCTTTTTCTGCAAAAACATTTTTTTCTAACTCCAACACGACACAAAAATATTGCTTGTTACAGTTGCGTGAGTCACCCTACGCCATAATATTAATAGTAATATAGAATGATAATAATCCTAATGTAGTATAATACAGTATAACAAGAATTAAGAATATGTGATTATGTTTTTATCTCAATAAACGTTAACATCAATTTTGCCAAAATACTATATATTTACTATATACTTCAGAGAAGCAAAATATATGAAACTAATCATTTTTACCAATTTGGTAATTCTAATCTTAAATTTATACAATATCAAATGAACATAACTCTTATATAAATGAACTCTTATTTCTTTTTATCTCGGCATTTATAGCCTTGTATAAAAATAAAATGTATAAATAAATAAATGTCAGATAGAAATATATGATTAGAATAGATAGAATCTTTTAATGGTACAATTCTTGTTATACTATTTTCGAGAAATATTGCCAAAAATTTGATTTGAAATGACAGAAGAGTCTATGAACCATTTTTTATTTATTTTATATTTAATTGAAAGATTTTATGAAAGATCTTAAATAATGAACAATATTTTTTCCATACCAGAATAAAATTTTAAAAATATTTAAATATCGGTGTGTTGCAGACATTTTATGCTGATTCATTTATTTACGATTTAATTGCATTAAGTGCATAAACATTATATGCACACACTTCTTGTTACAGTTTTATCGAAATTACTTCATTTTATTAATTTCTGTGAAGATATACATACACATATTTCCTTTTTTATCACTTACAGTACTACTATTTTAGCACTAGACTGTAAGTAATAATAATTGCTATTTGTTACTGTAGGCACACTTTCCAGATGCGAAAAAGGGAGGTTCCCGTAAATATTTTCCACTCCTTTGGACATCGGGGGTCCCGGGTCAATGGGGGCCTGGTTTATGTCTTTACGACCAGGGCCCCATGACTGGCGGACATACGGGCCACCTCGATGCCTAAATCAGCGGTGGAAAAACAATCAGTTCGCTTGCGTCTTTTCGACTGTACGGGTCTTTTTCCAAAAGCAAGTCCACGCATTTTCCGTATCAGGCCCCTCTCGCGTAATAAAGTTCTACCCGCTAAAAACGTAGTTTCAATTCACTCAATTCCTCACCTCCTCCACCTTCAGTTATACTATTTCCTTTATACTATTGTAGGGGTCCTCTCCCACCATAATTTGATGTCAGCTGGTCCCAGGTACCCTCCAGTGGCGACGTAGGTAGAAGGAGCGGTAGGGAAAATGCGTTTCGTCCCGGGCCTGCTAGCGGACTCATCAGTAAGGCTACCCTAGCAGGCCCTGTCTTATACATTGAGATACTATTGGAAAGTCAGGAAGTTACATATATAGGAACTGAAGGCTTTTCCGAGGACTTCGAGAAAGTCCTCGAAGTCGGAATCCACCTAGCACCTAGTGTAAAATATACAATACTATTTTTATACTATTGTAAATCCGTTTCGCGACTTCGCTGTATTGCTCGTCAAATTAATCTTGGACAACTGTTTCAATCTGTACGAGCAAAAGAAGATCTCGGCAGGAGTCGAACGCTAAACTCTGGTACTCTAGGCTCGAGCCGTTCTCTATGAGGTTTCGTTTAGAAGCGTGTCTTCGACGATTCGAAGCTAACTGCTCTCTTCGATGATTCGAAAGGAAGCGAGCTCCTCGATCTTCCTAAGATCGGTCTTAGGAAAAATCGGGAGCTCGCCAAATATAATTGGCTGATTTGACCAATGGCGTTCCCTTGGTCCGCGAGTCGGTCACCTTGGGGGAAGGGAAGGTTCCCCCAAAAGGTAGACGGTAGTGGAGAAAACCCTCTCCTCCAAGGTGAGGTACGTGGGGTCCACCCGCGCGCTGGTGACCCCATCGGCCGTTTATGGCCCCTAGCTAGGGCCCGAGGCTTCCAACGTGTGCGGACCACTTGGAGCCCTCAGGTCTATTGTCAGCCAAGTCTTAAGAGCCGTCGCCTAATTTCGTTAAATTAGGGATTTCCAGGATTCTCGTGTTCCGTGACACGAGAAGTCAAAGAGAAAAGGTAAAGCATTCAAACATGCTGAAGGCATGGAGCGGAAAATTCCAATGCCGAATTGTTTGACCCTAAGACCTGGCTGTTGGAAGACCGTAATGGGTCTTCCTTGTTCCGCGATGGAACAATTGCGGTATATAATTATTTAAAATTTTTTTATGATATTGTATAATTATTTTATTGCGTATATATTACAACTTACTACTAAGAATGAAAGCACAGTATTCCATTAAGAGAAATTTTGATAACTTGAATATTTCCGGAAATGAATCTTCTTCGTATTCGTCATTTCGAAACGATTCCTTTGTCTCGTGCACATTCGTGCTGTTAAAAGCAAGCAAGATATTCCAGGCTCTAGTCTTAAGCGACTCCTTCTATGTATTAAAATTTTATGAAGTCCGTACGTAGAGCTGAGTACCTCTTCTCTTCTCACTTATGAAGTCACTTCGCCGGAGCGTATACCACGCACTTAACAACACCTTCTGCACGCACCCATTAAATCGCTCTTTGCACGTTAAAGCGTACATACGTATACAAATCCGAGCCTTTGCAATTTTAATACATCGCTGAGTTTCGTTCGTTAAAACTATTACCGATATTTATCGCGTTTACGGTATTATTATTTTTATTTTGCCATAAAATTCGTACGTATCCGCCGTTTTGTTAATATCGAGAAAATACGTACAATCGGAATATTAGTAATTAACCGGAATTATGAAGCAAACGAGATTTCACGATGCGTTGATATTAATTTCGAGATCGCATTAGTATCCGTTTTTCATGAATTATTGAATTGCAACGGCAGAACAGAGCTACGGGGTAAATTTTTATCTGCGAATATATCGTTAATTATCATAGGTATAAAATTAATATTTTTCGTAAATCGTTGATATTTTTATATTTTTGTGATGATTAAAAAATTTGGTTTCTTATTTTAATTTCATTCCAGTTTATATTTCTGTCTTTAAATAGAAAGGACAAATTCTATACGAAATTAATAATTCCAATGGTAAACCACTAAGCAACTAGTTCAAGATAAAAGGATTTTATTATAAATTTAATAATCGATTTAATAATTATCATTAATTATATTTCTCCTTATTTCGTTGATTCAGTATGATCTAGAATTTTTATGATAATTAAAGCAACATAAATTAAGCTTTTTATAATCATTCTTGTCATAAAAAAATTGACTTTATTATTGTACGGTATTATTGTTCAATATACGTAATAAAATATGTAACGCAATAGTCTTGTATTTAACTTTATGATTCATTTTAATAAAATAATATTACGTTTCATTTTATAATTTAATTTCATATTTAATTTTAATAAAATAAAATTACGTTTAATTTCATATTTAGCTTCATATTTAATGTTAATAATATAATATTACATATGATTTTATATTTTTTGTTTGAATTGTAAAGAATACAAGGATATTTTTCTGATTTTCGTAGTGAGAATGGTGGAATATAAAGAAAAATAAGAAATTACGATAACGCGACATAAACGACGCAAGACAATACTAAATCACCGATCTGCCAACGTTGTTATGGCTCTCATTTGAATAATCAGAAGAGACGATCGGTTGGGATGTACAATTGCGATGCTTCTTTATCGACATTTGTACATTCCAAAAAATTCAACACGCTATACATACATACCGATGCATGTACACGTATTTGCAGATCTTTACCCACGTCACCAGCACCCCGTATTTATATTCGACGAAATTCCGTGACTCGTGATTTTACTTCGGTGTTATAATATTTTATTCATCGGAATAAATTTTAACGTTGGAATTTGGAACTCTTAGTGATCAAAAAGTTTGCATGAAATTGAACGATAAATCTAAAATTCTCTGAAAAGATATAACTATTGCAGACACGATAAAATATATATACTCACATATGTATACTATTTATTTAATAATGTCTACGTTATTTTTCCTTTTTTGTCCCCATTTTTACGTCGCATCAACATCGACGTCATTAGCAACGATTTAGTGTTGGAACTTCATATTTATTGATACATTTTTATTTGTTTAACCAGTTAGCTGTGGCGCCTTCTTTTGAGAGCGCGCACCTATATGTGTCGCGAAAATCGAGCAATGACGAGTATACTCGTCAGTCACAGAGTAAGTGTCGCTGTTAAAATATTGGATCAAAAAGATGAGTTTATTTTATAAAATTGACAATTTTATTATTAATATTTACTTATTTGGTTAACATCTATTCTCTTATTGGTTAGTTTTTATGGGTATCTATGAACTTTAGTGACAGTCAAGAAATAGCTAGGTAACTTGGGGCCAGCAGCCATCAATGGGCTCAGCGCCTGGTCAGCGTCAAGCATTTGTCCCGTGACGGACCATCCCTGAAGGAACCCTATCGTAAATCAGCTTTTCGACTTTTGCTCTTGCCCCTTTTACGCTACATCTAAAAAACGTTATCATCGCGCATAAATAAATTCGTTATGCGAACTGGTAAGCTGTTTCAGCCGGTGCATACGGGGACGCACGAGTTCATCTCAAATTATTCATATTTTTTATTTGTTTCTTTTATTCCGGCCTGGCCTCAAAATATTCTAAACGTCTTGAAATTTGAGAATATATTTTATTTTTCACGAAAATTACAATTTAAATAGCCAATGGTCGCTACTTTTTCCGCATGACGAGTATACTCGTCGTGACGAAAAATCCTGCCCCTTCTCCATGACGAGTATACTCGTCGATCACAGCTAACTGGTTAAGAAAGTTTATTGTGGCTCTTATGTGTTCTTCCGACGTTAGGGCTGTGTCGAGCTTAATACCGTGTTTTCGTCTGATCGATTCGGTTTCTTTACAGTTGTATAAGATGTGCTCGGTTGTTAGTAGTGTAGGTTGGTTCTGTCATAGGTTACAGTTTGGATATTCGGATTTCATGATGAGGTATTCGTGTGTAGGTTGGTGTATCCAGATCTTACAAGGAGAGTGCAATGTGTGTTCGGATCACCGATTTAGTTGAAACTTGCAGGTTTGTAGATTTCGTCATGCAGTTCAAGTATATATATAATTATAGGGGCACTACTCAATAGTTTTTGAGATATTCACGATTAAAGTTTTGTTACTTCTTTAACTACAGATTTATTTCTTATGGTTTTTAAGTGGCGTTGTGGTCTAATGGCGACAACTGAAAAATTCTATGATGGAGGGTTCGAAGGTTTTATTCCTGTCTGTATGTAATTTTTTTCAATCTATTTTTTATTTTCTATTCATTTTATGTCTATGAAAACATTGTAAATAAACAATTGTAAGTAAAATTTCTTAATAAGAAAATTTATTTTTTACGCTTTCTTATGCTAGTTTATATTTGCTACAAAATAATAAGAATACTATGCAAGAAAAACAGTTTTCTATAGCAATCTTAATTATTACGGAAAGAACACAAAAATATAAATAATTATATTAGTAAAAAATATTGTTTTCTCTTCTCTGTTAATGTTGTGATGCAGCATTTGCTGGTGAAATTGTCTGATTATATTGTGTATTTTAGTTCTTTTTGTAGTTAATGCATACATTATTGAAAACGAGGTATTAAATATATTGTTGATTATGTATATAATATAATAATACTTATTATATTATGTTAATCAAATGAACTAAAATATTTATATCCTACTATATATTTTATTTACACACATATAACGAATAATAAATAAATAAATATATATATATAAGGTGGATCACCTGGTATTATCAACTTGATTTACGTCACTATCATTATACGTAGCAAGAAAATATTTGGGATGAATATTAAATATTTTTGAAAGAACCACATTCTTATGTTTATTGTATGTGGGTATGAGTGAGAAACGCTTTATTTTTGATGACGTCACTCTGCATTGGGATTTATTTTGCTCCAAGGAAAATTAATAAGCTAGACGATTCCTCAAAGTTAGGCTGAATGACGCAATTGGCTGATGTCATGCAGCCTATGTTTATTTCATACCATGAAAAAATTAAAAATATAATTAAGAGTAGAAGTTCTTGTTGAATATTATTAACCCCAATATTTTTACCATATGCGATTGTTAAATTTATTTTCTCAAGTGAATCCATATATTTTTTCAATCCATCGTTCTATGTATTTTCAAAAAATTTAGTATACATACGTTTTAACCTATTATAAGTGTATATCGTCAATAGGTCGTCCGCAATTGGCGACGGTTAATGACGAACCAAATCTCTTGAGGAACTTGTGTATATAGTGGACTGTATATTTTGTAATTGTTCCGGTTAACTCTTCTGAACTCTTCGAATGTTATTTGCTGACTGACTGGTACTGACCTAACTAACTTGTGCGATGCACGATCTTTCGGAGCCCATGGTTTCCAAAGGGAAATCGGTTTTCCCATTGGTGGTTGACAGGACCGAGGGTGGGCCCTCGGTCCGCGAATCAGATGCCCCCAAAGAAGGGAGGACCGTCTTCCGCGACCAGGTCTGCCGGTGGAGGAAGCCTCTCCCTCAAAGGGGGTTGCTGGTGGGCCACCCGCGCATTCGTGATCCTTCCTGAAGGACCCGTTACTTTATGGCTCCGAAAGTCGCGACATCGCACATGGCCTGGTCCCTTTCTTTGCAGGCCTATTGTCAGCCAAATCCTAAGTGCTGTTGCCTGCTTTCTAACATTAATGGCTAAAGAAAGCCTCGTGTCGGGTGACCCGAGGGAAATAAAGAATTGTTTGAAAATGCATTGAAAATGAAGATAGAAAGGACACGGAACTTGAACTAAAACAGCAATTAGAATCTGGCTGCCAGAAGACCCTAACGGTCTTCTGGGTCTATTATAATCAAGGGTCGAACAAAATACCGGCACGACATTCCAAGGCTTAACAGTAAGAGTAAACGAGCACCTGTTACCGATAAGGTAACGCGAATGAGGAGCACGTAGCTGCGATAGCTGAAGTCTCAGACGAAGCTCTGATCCTCTTGATTTTGGCGGTGAATAGGTGAAGAAAAACCACCTTAAAAGGGCAAACCGAACGGCGAACGGGAGCAGTTTAATATCAGGGACGAGAACAGTGCGTGGTAGGAACGAAAGAATATTGCATTTGTTGGAATAGACGTAAGGAATTTACGACGTGGCCCGAAAGGGTCTAGATGTAGTGGGAGAGTTTTTCCCATTGTGAAAGAAAACCCAAAAATCCTGAGTCAGTTATCGAGAAAAGACGTGTTGGACGTGTTTATGGAATAAAGCTGAAGGTGGAGGACGAGTGGTTTTTAGTGAAAAGAGCACTACGTTCTCTTAGCAGGATTTTATCATGTGCGGGGGGGCCAGATGCGGAAAATTGAAGGCTAGCTGTTCCATCGCGGAACAAGGAAGACCCGTTATGGTCTTCCAACAGCCAGGTGACCGATTCGCGGACCAAGGGAACGCCCTTGGGCAAATCAGCCAATTATATTTGGCGAGCTCCCGATTTTTCATAAGACCGATCTTAGGAAGATCGAGGAGCTCCCTTCCTTTCGAATCATCAGAGACACCAGTTTGCTTCGAATCATCGAAGACACGAGTTCTTTTCGCTCGTGCAACTGAAACAGTTGCCCAATATTAATTTGGCGGGCGACATTGCGTGGTCGCGAGACGGATTTACAACCCGTCCGAATACATCAAAAGATTCAATCGTGACGCAACACTAGCTTTTTGGGTAAGACCCGTGTCGTTGGAGAGGCGTAAGCGTACTGACTCTTTTTCGCCGCTCATTAGGCATCGAGGTGGTTCGCGAGTTATGGGGCCCTGGTTGTAAAGATATAAACCAGGCCCCCATTGACCCGGAATACTCGATGTCTCGAAAGAGTCGAAAATATTTACAAGGAACCTTCGTTTTCCGCATCTAGGATGTGTCCCTACAAAGCCTTTAACCTCTGTTGCGATACGGCGTGTTTTATTCTACCCACGCTTTAATTTCTATACGGCTACCTTCCTAATTCAACAGTATCGAACGAAGTGAAATACAAGTGGCCATCGAGTAATGGACTTATTTAACCCAGCCATTTTCTTTCCTCCCCTTACGCCATATTATATATAACGAAAAATTATTATTTTGTAAGATTGTTATCTTAAATTTAAATTTTGCCAACACACATTACATATTCATTTATATTAACTGAGTTTCTGCAATTAATAGTGAGTCACTCTCTATATATATGTATATATGTCATATACTATACAAATTTTTAGTCATATATTTATAATACCTTTATAATTTAATTTTGACAATTTAATAAATAATTTTACACGTTTTACAATTTTCCACGTTCAATGAATAATTTTAAATGATAAACATACTATAAGTATCGAATAAATAAATGTCGTATTGTAGTGTTTTACTTAACGTCCTAATACTGGATTCAAATTTGATGCCGTTATTGGAAACACGTGACGGTGCAGAGCTTTATTATATTGCTCCGTTTGCTGTAAGATTTCACGACATGTGTGCATTTAATGAAAAGGAAGGAATTGCAATTGATGTGTTTAATTAAATTTATTTATGCCTTTAATGAAAGAGCATATTGCGTGCAGGGGATTAAAGCAATAACGAGAACTTGGCAATAATTTATGGAACTACTAATGTTAGTCGCACGGTAAATGATTTACCATATATGTCAATAACCATAACCTTTGCCATTGTTCACTAGCAAAAATGAAAAAATGAATTTAATCTTGGCCGCTAAAAATTTACGAAATTGCTATCTGTCCCGTATTTTACACAGAATTATTTTTATCGATGCTTTTATAATGGTACTTAGCCATTTAGAAGTTCGAAGAATTACAAACAATTTAAAGAAAATGCTTTTTATTTTTTAAATATTATTACATATTTTTTTATATATATTTTCTTTTAATATTACTACACGCATGTTCAGAATATATTAAAGAATAGCAAAATTGAATCGTTTTATTACCGACAGTAACCTGAAATTATTAATCAATGTGGTACCAAATGTGACACGAGACTATTGGTAGTCTAGTCGATACTGTTAGTTCCAAATGCTTCTAATTTCAGTGACGTTGGTAGCCAGAGACAGAAATATTGCTCTCCTTCAACACGTATACAAGGTTCGAGCATTATAACGAGGTCGTAAAATCATTCGAGCGCAAAAGAACAAATATTTCGACTTCTGAAACAGTAGTTTAGGATGTCTTTGCGAGATAAAGTGCTCGAGTGTCCTTCAGTATCGTATAATAACGATTTGAAGCTGGAAAGCTAAAATTCTCCTGAATATTTGAAATATTGAATGAAATTTAGCCGTAATAAATTGGTAGTGAGTGATAGGCAATCGAGTTACAATTGAAAGTTGATCCATTTTACTGTTTGAGGTTAAGTAAACTGCAGACGACTCGCGCGCCAGCGACATCTGCGTTGCCATCTTGATACTAATTGGGCCGCCATTTTATAGAGCGATTCACCATCTCGTTGCCTCGCACGAGTCAATTACACATTTTTATCGAAAGTTAATGAAATATAATATGTCATTTTCACTTGTCATGTCAGTAATCAGTAGTACCATTGATTTTTCTTATAGCCTAGCAATTTAAATGTATCTAAACAGCTGGTCTCTAAATTATTAGGAAGAAATGAGTTACATTAGAATTAGGTTATCTCTCATTCTGTGGTTGTAAGCAAAATCGTCACATATCACATATTTTCACTCTCGAAATATCGCCGTTTTAAGTTCTGAATATCTAAAGAAACATAATTTTTTTCAAAACTTATAAGATTTATTTTTATTAATCTTTTCTCATAAATATGTAAATTATGTATTTTGCTACTGAATTAACGAGAAAACCAAAATTCTTTAGTCTTGTAACTTGCGGCGTTTTTTCTTACAATTGGACAGAATTATTCTCTCTTATTATTTCTCGCAAGTATATACCGGGTGTCTCAGAAGAAAGACGATCTGAAAAATTTTTGATCGTGAATATATGAAAAGGTATTGTTAAGTATATACACTTAAGTATATACACACTATTATTATACAGAGTGTATTATTATACACCTCGATTATTTTCAATTATTTAGTTATTAAGCGAATAATAACAAATTATTTTGTCATAACTGGTAGGTTGTGGAAAAGTAACTACGATGTAATGACACTTAATTTTTGTTTAATTAATTGTACTATTAAAAGTACAAAAATTAACTTACTGAAAACGGATTGAAACGGTTACCCTGTATATCCACTTTAGCTGTTGAAAAAGCAATCAGTTCTTCGCACAGAAGTTCTATGATTTGATAAATGTAGCTGAATGTAACATCTGAAACATTTTTTAAAATTGCTCTTTTAATCATTCCAATATTGACGTTTCTTTCTTTCTTTTTTCAGTGACACTCTATATTTCTTTCATCGACGCTGTAATATAATGTAATGCGGAAAAAAAAGAAAAAGAAAATGGAAGGAAGTGCGTTTCGTTCGTGGCCTGCTAATGGACCGGATGATGAGGCTACCTAACTGGCCTATGGCTTATAGGGAGAATGCAAGTGCTTGGTGTCACCTATTTTAGTTCAGTCTTTGAACACTGGTAGGTTTCGCCATTTTGTTCACGAAAATACCTCATTACAGAGTCAGACACTTAATACTTCTCGAGATACTTATAATTGCAGTTCCTTTGCTGAAGTGTAATTGAAATACATAATTGCATTGAGGCAAGTGGACTATATTTAGCTATTGAAATATCTTGTTGAATATTTCAGTAATAGCTCGATATTTTTCAGTGATGTACGTATCATTTTAATCTTTGCTTATTTATTGTGTCACTTATTTTGTAGCTACTTTACTATTGTCAATCTGCGAGATTATGGTTACTATAACGGCATAGTTTCAATAGATGTACTCTACTCACAGAGCCTAATTCTGTCTTTGATATTACACTCACTGACAAAAGTTAAAAAACAAAGCGATGATTTGTAAATTTGATGCACAATCTTTACATTTTGAGATGCATGGATTAAAATTGAGTGCAGGCTTTATACAATGTATTCGAAAAAACTTGTTTACTAACATATAGGGTATTGTTTAAGGTATAAGATTGATGTTTTCATCACTACTAAACAAATGACTAATGAATGAAAAAATGGGAGGGGAAATTTAAAGGAAAAAAGAAAAGAAAGATTTAAGAAAACGAAATATTGAAGAAATTATTGTATTTGAGTATATCAAGGAAGATTGTTCATTTAAATATCTAAAACAATAATATCCAGTGCGAAATTTTTTATTGAAAGATTGAAAATTATTATTTAGATCATGATAGGTTTGGTGTTAATTTTGACACACGTATCCCAGAAAATAAAAAATGTCTAAAATTTTGCATATAATTACATTGTTTTTTAGTTTTCGTCAATGTGTACATGTATATGTATGTATATATAAAAGGAAATTTACTAATTTTTACTATGTGGCTGAATATTATGTGCATATTATTTAATATTATTATAAGAAAATAGTTTTGGAAGAAAAAAAATATGAAAAATTTCTTGTATAATGATAATTAAAGTGTTATGATTGAAGTAATTAATTATATATGATGACATTTTCGTTTTAGTAAAAGCCAAAATTAATTTTTATGAAAACAGCTGTACCTTTTAGTAACTGCGGAAACAAATATCTGAAACCAGTCTTTTTCATCGGTTTGATAGTTCTAGAAATGGATGCTGACAAAGTAACGAAGGATAAGTTACGTCAGTACTTCTTTTATTTCGTACTAACACACTCATAACATATAAGAAATTGTTCTTTCGTTTTTCATTTATTTTCTTTTCTTTCTGATTTTTCTCTTAAGCTCATTTATACAACAATGATAAATTTACTGCATAGATTAACACTTTGACTGCCATGTTGGTCACATATGTTCGACCACGGTTTCTCCTGTAACGTCACGGTGGTCATTGGTGACCGGAATGCTTGAACTACTTACAATTGTAAAAATTGAACGAAAATTGACAGTTAGTCTATTGTCAACCGTTACCAAGGCACCACCGGTGGTCACAAGTGACTGCCAATAAGATAAATGCTCCATTGGGTAAAAATATTATCTTATATCACCAATTTATTATTATTTTACCATTATATGCTTTGAATAATAAAAATACTCCCGTGGCCTTCTGAGCGGAACAAGTGATTTCGGCGTGGCAGTCAAAGGGTTAACTAGGCTATACTTTGAAGACTATTAAGGTGTTTGTCACGAGTATCTCGAAAAATATTAATCCATTTGCATCCAAGCGCGGAATATTCCGCGAGCTAGGACTGTCTGTTATCACCGAGCGCGGAATATTCCGCGAACTAGGACTATCTGTTATCACCGAGCGCGGAATATTCCGCGAGCCACGACTGTCGCCTATCACCGAGCGCGGAATATTCCGCGAGCCACGACTGTCGCCTATCACCGAGCGCGGAATATTCCGCGAGCTAGGACTGTCGGTTATCACCAAGCGCGGAATATTCCGCGAGCTAGGACTGTCGCCTATCACCGCGCGCGGAATAATCCGCGAACTGACTTTTTCCATTACCAGTTGCTGAATATTCTTCATATGCCACAGATCAGATTTGATCCCTTTTGTGAACATCTCATCTACATCGGTTCATTATATTCTTAACAAGTTTTACTTTTGTCGTGAAAATCCTTTTAACTGCCATTATGAGTAGGTGCTGATACGCACGCGGTGTACTGGCTAGTTGTCAGTTGAACGTCGCTGATGCCTGATCACGGCACCTTAAGTAGAGCCATGTTGCAAATGGATTAAGACTCTATCGAGACTCTATAAAAGATATTTTCATAAACATAATAACAAAATCTCTTAATGTTCGGAGTCTGAACTTATAAGGTGACTCAAAATAGCTTACACTTCTGAGATAATGAAGGCCAATCCAGGAAATGTATTTGTATGAAAGAGGTGATTAGGTGAGTAATTTCGGAATTCTGTTTTGCAATACATCCTTTTGTTGACGATTGTAAGAGTGTTAGGAATATGTTCGAAGTACATGTTTTGAAAATAAATTATTTCAAAAACAATTAAAATGCTTGTTTAGTTGATCTCCAATCGATCACGACGTTTACATTTTGTATTTTGTATTTTTTATATTTTGTTTACATTTCTAATATTCTTGCAATAATTATATAAATATGTGCATTAACTTTTCCACTACATTAGACGTCGATTATATTGAAAGAAACATTTATCTTTTCAGATAAAATTTGATTATTTACGAATTTTGGAAAAGCAAATCTTATTTCGCAATTCACTTTAAAATTTATTTCGAAATCTGCACTTAAATTAATTTTAAAAAGCCTTAAAGGTTTTATGTAAGAAAGATATTAGAAATGTTGTTGAAAAATGTAAAAATTTCAGAAACTTTATGGTTATTTATGAGTAACTGGATATAGTTAGTCGTGGTTCAAAAGATGAGTAACACAATGAAGAGAAAACCTCATTATATAATAGACTTATATAAACAATAATAATAATAAAAAGCAGGAATTATATAAGTATATACAACTATATACACACTTACTGATTAAAGTTACGAAACAAATTAATGATTTATGAATTATAATACATTCTTCGTTTTTTGAAATACATAAATTAAAATTAAAAATCAGTTTTATATAACAAATTTAAAAAAAGTGTTATTGTTTAATTTATAATTACATGTATAATTTAATTTCAACTTATATCTTTTTTATCGTAGAAAATAAAAAAATATACAAAAATTCGCAAATCATGTCTTCATTTTTGTATAGTAATGTAATTATTCTTTATATAATGGTAGCAATAGTAAATAACAATATTAATGATAAACTATTGTCAAATACATAATAAAATTATAAATAATAATTTGAAACTTTTCAACTGCTTCTTCTATGTTTATTTCTATTTTATTTGACTTATATATATATGTACTTAATACAAGCAGATCTGAGGTTACATAGTCCTGTTAAACATGTCTTCTAAATTATTTTTCTGACTACTTTTTCGAGCATGAAATTCTCTATCGTACTTTTAGAATTTATTTTTTGATACAGCTACGTCATCTCGTAGGTACCCTGGAGGCAAAGTACATTTTTCCACGGTTTGCTTCTCATACAAGAACTTAAGAGACATCGGATACTATGAATATTTTTCCTTAAAAAGTCGAGCAATTTCCGAAACAAGATTTTTCAAATTTCTACAATTTTTTCAAATTTATGGAATAACCAGAAACTGACACAATATCTTTACCAAAATTATAAAAATCATTAAATAAATCGATGTGCACCTGTTATGTTTGTTAACAGTTTTATTACATAGAATACTCATTGTTATATATTGCCATTGATACAATATAGCGTGAAATATTGTTAAACAAGAAATAATTTTTTTTCTTTTTTTAAATAAAAAGATTTTCTTAATTCGATTTTTCTTTCTTTTATTTCGCTTCAGTTACAATTTTTCTAATTTTATTTTATACTCTGTAATACTATATGCACAATGCATTGAAAGAAATGAATCCAAGTATGATGGAGACCAACTGTACAGGGTGTTCAAGAAAAAGAAAGAACAGAAAAATCCAAGACTTTTATAATTCATTTCTTAAATTAACGATTTAATAGTCATTTTTTACTCGTTTTAGTGACTACTATATTTAGTGATTATATTTAGTACTATATTTTAGTGACTACTTAAATTCTTTGTCTTTTTTCAAAACACCGTGTATATCGTAAATTTTTTCTTTTACCTAAAATTATATTGTTGGAAGGCAAGGTATAGGAAGATAAAATTACTATAAATATATGCAAGCTATTTTACAACATAATTTATTAATTTCTTCAGTATATATTCTGTATACATTTATATTCTTCTGTATAATTTATTATTTTCTTTTGTTTTCTATACGATCTGGATGTCGACTGATTGTGAGAAACAATCGACAAATTTATCGACTGACTATCTATAGCGTTGGCTCACGATGGCTATCTCTTTTCCACAGATATATTATAAATTATTCATAAAAGATGAATACTTAAATACAACGATATAAATTATTTTCTATTCATGGACTCGGAACCGTTGCGTCTAATCGATAATATAATTAATTTAAATTTTGCTCCTAACGTTCTATTTTCACACGGTGAACCGAGATCTGGTAAACCGTTGGTTTCCCTGAAACATTCTCCTTTTCTCGTTAAATTTGTTTCTTTTATCTGAGCCCGAGGCAAGCTAAAGGGTGCAAATCGTGAGGTGGTTAGCGGCCAACGCTAAGCCTCGGATTTACGATACGGCAATTGCTAAAGACGAAGCAAGGTGTCGACAGCTCACCCCGGAGTTACCAAACTAATTAAAACGACTGGCTTCAGGACGTTTTGTTCGGACTTTAATGACTATTTGTAATCATTCGGAACTACGAAATATAATTATGGTTACCAACACATTCAGAAGTCTCTTCATGCTTGTTAAGACCAATTAGAGTTTCCTGTCCTCTTAAATTTTCACGTCTCGTATTTAATTGTTCTCTTACTGAACTGCTCTTTCTTTCTATGGAATAAAGACCGGGTTATTATATTCCTGATTTCAAATACATTTCTCTTTTATTGCAAACTTTTCTACTCGTTACTTCGACATGCTCTTGCGGTTGAAAAGACCAACTGAAAACTCCATCGTTAACCTGTACACAGAAATAATTGTCATAAGTGCATACATCACGTGACGCTTCATTTTTGCCAATAATAAAGAAAGAATACAATTTTTTCGAAATCTGAATGCGATAGTACAATTCTGCTTTAACTACTGATCTTTAATGGGTACCTAACTATAACGTGCATAGATTATAGTAATTTCAGCCGTACGATGAATATGAGCGAATATATCGATTACAGTTCTTTCTTAATACGAGTTGATACCAATTTTATTCTTAAAGCAGGTGTATGTGTTCGGTGATTGCAAAAAGAAAAATTCTGGGAGCAGTCATTTTCACTGGGTTGGTAGTTCTAGTGTTAAAGATTTATTTAGAATCGGGAGATCTATATTGATCATTTAACGGATATTGCTAAATCAATATTGGTAGTATAATGTGTTAGTCAGAACATAGTGTCAGTGTTAAATTGCGTTATCTACGTATACCACATTTGGCTATCCATTTTAGGCCAACAGTTCTAGCGTTATAGATAACAGGTTTTCGCTGTGGCAATTGCACTTAGTATTTGACCGAATTATTGTAAAAGGAGGAGAAGAGAGGGCTAGGTTAAAACGAGTCTATCACTTGGTGGCCGATTGTACTTTATTCCTTTGGATACGATATTCACACGCCGCTCTCATCTCTCACGTGAAGCTCCGCAATCTGCTCCTCGAGCTACCCTTTTAACACCTTAACCCTTTCGGTACGAAGGAGCTGGCCGCGGTTATACATTCGTGGTACAAGGAAGTTTTCCACGAGAGTGGTGGCACTGGAAGCCACGAAAACGAGTTTTGCGGTATTCACAGAAATCTCGAACGTGATCGACACTAAACTTTTCATTCGGACGGTAGTATATAGGCGACGGTAGTGCCTAGAGAACGTTTCGTAGATGCTGTCAATAGGCGACGGGTAGCACCCAGAGAATGTTTCATGGCCGCCGCCATTGGGCGGCAGTAGTACCGAAAGGGTTAAGTGCCACGCCGGCCCCCAGGGACCCGCGCTAGACTTTCCGTTCGGGCCCAGCCGCTTCTTAGGAGCCGGCCGAGACTAGGACCAAAAGGTGCTAACTTTTGGTGTTAATTTCTTCGCCATTTTTGGACCTAACGTTTGGGAATTCCTGTTTGTAAGAATATATAAGATTAGGCGAGCTCCGGTTACCGATGAGGCGGCGTGAGTGAGGAGCACGTAGCAATGATAACTGGGGTCTCAAATCGAAGCGGCTGTTACGGACCCAATCTGGTGCTCAGTTCGCGTGGCAGGCACGTTGTTGGATTGTAAGGCCAACTGTGCTGTAGACGGGCGTGAAGGACCAAATGGTTCGGCTGCCTTCCGCTCAAATGTCCAATGCTTGGACGTTGCCACACGTTATGAGTTGTAGGTGCCCGACTTGATTTTGTAGCAGATAGTCAATCCACTGGACTGATTATCCACAAAGCTTGTGTACTGGTTGATGATGGAGACTGTCTTTGCAGACTGCGTGATGTGTACTGAACTCTCTGTGTTTGATACTGCTTGACTGATTGACTGGTAATGAACTGACTGTTGACTGTTACTGTTCCGAAGCACTTCCAGTATGTTTTCACACTCGAGGCAGCACTTTAAAATATATTTACGTTTTTCAAAGTCCAGTCTAAAATTAATTGTATATCGTCAATAGGTCGTCCGCAATTGGCGACGGTTAATGACAAACCAAATTTCTTGAGGAACGTTGTGTTTTTAGTGGACTGTATATTTTGTAATAGTTCCGGATAACTCTTCTGAACTCTTCGAATGTTATTTGCTGACTGACTGGTACTGACCTAACTAACTTGTGCGATGCACGATCTTTCGGAGCCCATGGTTTCCAAAGGGAAATCGGTTTTCCCATTGGTGGTTGACAGGACCGAGGGTGGGCCCTCGGTCCGCGAATCAGATGCCCCCAAAGAAGGGAGGACCGTCTTCCGCGACCAGGTCTGCCGGTGGAGGAAGCCTCTCCCTCAAAGGGGGTTGCTGGTGGGCCACCCGCACATTCGTGATCCTTCCTGAAGGACCCGTTACTTTATGGCTCCGAAAGTCGCGACATCGCACATGGCCTGGTCCCTTTCTTTGCAGGCCTATTGTCAGCCAAATCCTAAGTGCTGTTGCCTGCTTTCTAACATTAATGGCTAAAGAATGCCTCGTGTCCGGTGACCCGAGGGAAATAAAGAATTGTTTGAAAATGTATTGAAAATGAAGAAAGAAAGGACACGGAACTTGAAATAAAACGCATACTGCCCGTTAATAATCTTAACAGCGGCGATCCCCTTGATCCGCGATCAATGAACAAAGGTGGCCCATCCTTAAAAAGGCAGGTCGCGAAGCGTACGAGACAGTGCTTAGACAGTTCCGAGACAGTTCCTAGACAGTGCGTTGAGAGGAGTTATTGAGAGACAGTTTTTAGGAAAGAGTATTAGCGGCCAGTTCTTGTTGAATATTAGTAAACCCCCCTTACGTGTTATAACAATTGGTACAGTATCTCCGAGTTTTATGAACACTTTATCCGGTGCTGGTGGCCCACTTGACGGCCGAGTTTGGGCCTGAACGGAACGACAAGCAAAACGGGCTGGGCACTTAACGTGTTGGGCCTTTCTTGGAAATCCACCATGAAGATGAAGCGGATCGTCGCTTCGTTTTGAGACACCGGTTATCAATTAATACAATATTAATATTTATTTGAAATTCTAAGTAGACTCATCAGGGACTCAATACTCAAAAGCCCTAACAATAATTCTGAAGAATCGGTTAAAAGCAGCGCGAAAATATTAATATTGATTCGAAATACTTAGTATGAACACTCATCAGGGACTCAATACTCAAAGGTCCTAACAATAATTCCGAAGAATCGATTAAAAACGACGCAAAACAGTCTTTATATGCAATAGCTAGGACTCTAATCTAGATTCTGAGATCTGGGTACAAACTTTGTATGTTTAATGGAAGTCAGTTAACAAACTTTCTGGACTTCGATAAATAATAGAAAGATAAATACACGCTAAAAATCTTTTAAAACCGAATTAAAAGATTTTAAGATAAAATCTTAAGACCAAATCCAGCAAAAATCTTTTAAGACTGGTAAAATATCCAATCTAACTAAATGAAACAGGCTATGTATAAATCCTTTAAGGAAAGCGGAATGTTAGATGACTTTGGTCATCTATAAGAATTTATCTATGTATTTACACTACATAAACACTGAACCGTCTAACTTTTTATTTTTATCCCTTATTCATCCTTATAGCCCTATTGCTCTCTCCAACCTTTCCTGCATCGTCCTCTCTTAACACGTTCCATGCCAAGCCGTTTTTGCCCGACATGATCTCCAGGCCATTTGTTGTTTTAGTTAAAAATTGATATATTATCACACAATATGTCATTACATCATCAATCCTTAAGTAATCAGTTTGTTTACAGTAGTTATCGCACCGTGTACCATTTATGGTGCACGTGGCGCTGCGATCAGTTCGACTGTAAACGTCAGTCAGTTGGAAAATTTTCGATTAATAAAAAGAACCTGTTGTATTCGAATTTCTTAAGTAAATAACGAGGGAAATAAAATATTTAACAAAAGGGGCAAATATACAGAGATAACATTGTTTGCCTTTTTTATGCATCTCTTGTATTAAAAAATGTCAATCATTACATTGTATATATAACAATTCAACAAATTTATGTGCTTTGTTCTATACTGCATTTTGTATCATGCCTCATTCTTTTAATGAATGAATAAAATATATTTTACAGAATTAAATTTATTATAAAACATGCTTTCAGCGCATTAAATAAATATGTCTGCCTGTACCATTTATGACACACGTGGCACTGAACGCGTTAAACTTCGATTTGTAAACAACCCTCACTTACTTCCTAATTCAGATATAAATATTACCAATCTTCCCAAAATGAGACACTCTTGTGTTAGTAGTCGGTTTGGAGTGATACTATTAACCACTTGCGGGGCAAAGAAATTCACCATTGCACGTGCCAGAACAGTCGAGTGCAAATCACTTCGGTGCGCAAGTAATATCACTGGCTTCGCTATCACTTTCCATTTTACAGTCTGGGGTCAATACTGATAACTTTACACGATGAAGTGCAAGCAGAAACTGTGCCTCGGTAAAGAATTTCATTAACAGTTGACGTGCCACGCACGTCATTTTTCTTTCTGCAACAATCGCCTCACGACGTGTGTAACACGTCGCTGGTGTTCCGGTAACAGAAGCATCTCGACGTGCGTGGCACGTCTTTCCGCCGCAAGTGGTTAACCGTTTGAGTCTCAGAGGCTTTTAAAACAACACGGTCGAAAAACCCCAAACAGCGCGATAGCGCTTGTCTGAAGCCAGTGCGAAGAAGCCCAAACGACGCAATAGCACTTGTTTAATTTTATGTCGAAAAATCCCAATTAACGTTTGTTAGTGTTTTGTGACGTATGTGCATCAGTAAAGTTGAGAGAGCCACTTCGACAGTCAGTGATAACACCGTCACTTGTCTATAATGCTGGAAATGTGCTAGGATTTTTCGATAAAATCCGAAGAACGCGATCGCGCTGCTTGGGACACAAATGGTTAAAATATCTGGTTCCAACTTAGTCGCGTCGTTCCCTCCAAGTTCGCATTTAAGTTTTGTGACGAAAATAAAGACTTGCTTGGCATAGACAGAGAAAGAAATAGGAAGAAATAAGTATCGAAAAATTGATTATACGTATGTTCTAAGAAAATTGCTGGAATTGAATGACGAAAATAATAACGTCGAATGAACTTGGAATTTTTAATCAAAATTTTAAAAGCGATCATGTGATAGGTTATGGTAGGGCCAGTGTTAAATGTTTTTCTTCGAATAGTTCGACAACAAAGGGAGCAAAACATCAAAGTAAACCGGTCCCTTTACACCAGTTGATCAGAATTGGTCAATCGATCATTATACGAAATAGTGCAGCGTTGGGACAATGAAGTTTATAGTCTCTTGACTGGTATTAGCATTACAATGGCAATTAACCACTTGTTCCCCATTGTTCGAAACGATCATGGAAGATTAATTTGACAGGCAAACAATTACGAAAGAACGATTCATCTGAATGGTTAACGTAGGATTTACGATTCCAAGGAGGAACCTAATCCATTTAGTTCACCACATGATCACTGTTAGCGTGCTGTCTGGCTCCTCTGGGATGGAATATTCGGTTGACTCTATGGTGCGTTTTCACCAGTGCTGTTCGTTGCAGATTACTTTCAGTCTCTCTTTGGCTTGTCCTACGTCCCACATTCACGGTTATCTTGTGACCACGCCAAGTGCTAAGTTAGCAAACCAAGTTTAGTTCCACGTTCCATATTTACTTTTATTACCCTGTCAACAGAGGTTTATTTCAGTCTAAAATTCACTGGAAAATGGAAATAATTAGGCACTTGGCATCTAATACTTGACCGATGGTTTATGATCTACTACTCATATCATAACTGGATGATGTCGATACAAATTATATCCAAGGTGTTCGAAAAGGAGGATCAAGACTTTAAGAAATAAGACTTTGGAAATAAAATATGTCTAACTAAGTTTTAGTTACATTCGGTTTTATAATTAATCCTTTTCGTATAAAATTATAAATTCGACCAATTCTCAAACATTTCGAAAAATAATAGACTTATATATTGTAGAATTTCTAGGTAGATTAATTCTATGCAGGCAGAAATCTGCGTGTCTAACAAACAATAACTCTCTTTTTGTAACAAAACAGGTTTTATTTGATTAAAATATTGCACTAAGTTTCTCATACGTCTCAACTCTTCTCAATTCTCCTTTCGATTCTTAACTCTCTTCTATTCTGATTGCCTCCCGCCCTTGCATCCTTACTTATAGCCAAACCTATACCTATTCAACATACATTCTGAGCGCTAGTAGTTTTGAATGACTATCGCGGCAGCAACTGGGGCCCAAGGTACGGTTTACTCAAAACCGCTCCGTCCGCACAAGGATAATGGAAGGATTTTATTTACACGAGGGGGACCTGGTACAGAAGACACGGTGTCTCGTCTTGGAAAAGCTCTGCCCGTGGTCTAGTCGACTTTTCCAGGGGCTAGCCCAAGCATTCGAGGTGGTCCGCGAGTCATGGGGCGCTGGTCGTAAAGACGTAAGTCAGGTCCCCACTGAAAGAGACTCGGGGTCCTCGATGTCTCTAGAAATGGCAATACCTAAGCTTTTCTTTTTGGCATCAATGGATGCGTTTTTACACAAAGACGTAGACGAGTATAGAGAGTTTAGATAGCATAGAGATTCATAGTGAGCGTCGTAGAGAGAGTATTAGAGTATTGTGACAGGTCTCGGAGTTACTATCTGGCAATATGTAACAGAGAGTGTTTGAGAGATAGTGTTAACGAGTAGAATTAGTCTTACCTTATTTGTTATTTGTTAGTTTTGAAATACATAATAATTATTAACCCATTAACTGCCACGATCTCCATTTCGGGATTTTGGAATTTTACGTACACCACTCGACTCCAAAAATATATTTGGTACGCCTGACAGTTTAGTTTTATTCTATATATATCAGTCAATATTGTATGTAGCGAAAAGTGTGTATTTTGTGCTTCGTTTCTATACAACAAGCGAACAAATTTGAAATTCGCGTGTAAGTTGAACGGAACAGAATTGTCATATTTGAAGCATTATATTTTTCGTTTGGTTTTTATATTATAATGAAATACCGTACTTAAATATGTAATTTAGAGGTTATAGTAACGATTTGTTACTTACTCGGTCTTTTGTTTTTTATTGAAATGATTTTATCGATCATTTTATAACGATACCCATTTTGGGACTTTTTCAAAAATATCAAATATTTTCAAAACGAAACATAATTTGAATATAATTATACTGTTACGCAACCTTTTGTGCATATATATAACTTATCCGGTCAAAAATTTCAAGAAAAGAAATTTGGCAGTTAATGGGTTAATCAGTTATACTGTGTGACTATGTATGTGTCTATTGAATCCTGTGTATGACCCCTGCCTTCTCGATCTTACAATACAAATGGCGACCGAGTGTCACCTCTCGAGTGCAAAGGGTTAAATTCACGTCTCTATGAAAGTGGTATCTATGATTAACGAAAGTTATTTCACGAGTGAACAATATTTTTCAGAAAAATGTTTCGTCTTTTCTCATCCTTTTCCCAAAATCCCCAGCTTTCCTTAATAAATCTCTCCATCTCCTGATAATTTCTGAATAAATGAAGGATTAGAATGTATAAATTTTTTGTGCTACAGGGATATGCTCTATGTTTATTTTACTGCTCCTAATTTCGTGTCCTATTTTCTTAGACTGACATTCAGACTTTGATTAATAGCAGCGAGAACTTTTTGTACGTTTACTTTGTGCGTTAGAGTTTTAGATCTCCGATACTTTTTGTTCTCCGCGTTTCCGGTTTTGCGAAACTTTTTGCTCGCATCGGGATTGGATGGAATGAAAGGGATGAATAGTTATGGTTGGGAAATGTCTCCCTGTACATCAAGCAGGTTCTGGGAGCACAGTTTATGTCGAGCATGAACGACCATCGCTTTGATTCGCTTTTGCCCAAATTTCCGTGCTTATCTGTGCTAATGTGTGTACTAATATATTAATACTCTCTTCTTAACGAGATACCGAATAGACTAATTTGCTATGCAGAATTTAAAATGTAGAAATAAATACAATATTTTCTACGTTACTAAATATATTTATCTGTATGTTATAAATAAATTATAGGAATTACATTTAAATAATACACATGCACCTAAAATTATAAATATATTGTAGTAATGCGATACTTGTAACAAATGTGAAAAGAAAAGGAATTTAATCATTTTTTAATCATTTCTTTTTTTTTCATTTTGTAAGCTGAAGAAATAAGAAAAAGCATAATTTCTTGATTATTTTGTTTGTTATGGTAACGATACTTTTTCTAAAAGCGCACACAAAATTTAAGAAAAGTAGTTAATTAAAAGACGAAATATCGT
Source organism: Eufriesea mexicana (assembly GCF_001483705.2). Lineage (NCBI taxonomy): Eukaryota > Metazoa > Arthropoda > Insecta > Hymenoptera > Apidae > Eufriesea > Eufriesea mexicana. The sequence continues at coordinate 579,642 of NW_016909769.1, forward strand.
ATTAACAATTTTGGAAAATTATAGTTTCTAGTAAATTATATTTAAAAAATTTGCATCATTTTGCGAATTGTTGAAATCTTATTTTCAGAAGTACTTCAAGAAAATGTGGAAAACAAAAATTGTCAATAAAAATTCCTATTTAATTTCTACTATGTCATGCGATATGAAAGAAGAAATAATGATCCTTGGCAAAGAGAAATATATTTAAAAATTCCTTTTTAGTTGAAATACGCTATATATTGTCTTTTGTTCAAGTTATTATCATACAAAAACACAGAGCTTCTTTAAGAGGAAGCAGAATTGTCTCTTCCTCGGTGCTGGAAAGTAAATACTTCGGTTTTCTTGCCTCTTCCAGAGTTTCTGATCCTTTATTCAAAACAACAGCTGAATCCCACGTCCTTGTCTTTTACGCGAAGACATAACTATAGCTTGTGTTATCAAACCGAATTTCTGATTCATTTCTTCTCAAAGTTTTCGATTGCCTTTATTTTTCTTCGTATGACAGTCGAGGACATTTCGCAGATATCGAAGTTTCAGGATGCATGTTTCCCGTATGTCTGCAGTCGCGCGTCCTTCCAACTATTTATAACACGTTGAATATAAATGTTTTCAATATTCCATGACAATCTTCCTATTTCATAAGTAAAGTGTTCTAAAAACGATATCCTTTCTCGTCAATTGATATTTCGTATTTTTCAGAAATATCAGTTTTCTGTATTATGCTGAGAAATAAAGAAAAACAAATTTTTGCTATAATCAATTTTTTTATAAATACTTGTTCATACAAAATAAAAACACTTGCGATTTTTGAAGAAATTTTTTAACTTCATTTATCAGTAAAAAAATGTATACTTGATATATTTAAAAAACGTTCCCATATTATACAAATTTAAATAAAGAGAATAATTATAATAAATATTATTTCAATATATCGCATTTTGAAAAGTCTACGTGAAATATCGAAATAGATGACATGTTTCATTTCACAAATTCGATAAATGACTAACAACGCGGCAAAAATGCGAAATATGGGAAAACCAATACCTGATGTTGTGAGAGTTAATACTAACAGCAAATAAGATTCATGCAACGGAACCATCTCAGTTTCTTCAAAGAAAACATAATTTAGACACTACATCGAGCTGTTATGTGCTTACGCGTGCCTCAGACGTTCAAAATACAGCATTTGTCGGGCCAGCGTAACATTCCTATCCCCACCACATCTCCATCACATCCCTATCCAGCCCCACTACATACCAGCACATCCCCACCACAGTTTCACTGCATCCCCACCACAGCTTCGCTGCATCCCCACCACAGCCTCACTACGTTTCGTCACAGCAGGTTCCCCAGTAATGCGACTAACGACTGACTATTGAAAAAAATAAATATTAAAAGTGAATCATCTTCCAGTGAAAATAGTAATTTGTTTTTACTAGATTTGAGATTTCATGATGATTATTTAGATTATCCATTGTGTTATCCTTGGATTTGCTATTGTCTTGTTTACGTGTGTCGATATTTCGCGAGTTCTGCATTCACTTTTTCAGGCCTGTCAATATCGACACGACATCAAAGCAGACTTTCACGTGATAGCAAACTCGAAGACAATAGGATTTCGATAACCGAAAAAATGTTTTCTTTTTGAATGCATTCATGCAGATATTATTAATAAATAAACGAAGTTTTTCTATGTGATCCTTATATCAATAACAGAGTATCTGAATATCTTTTTACACACTCTCACTTGAAATATTAAGTACTAATATTTCCTAATCAGTTTTAATACCCATTAATATTTTCGTTATTTGGTACATTTTCTATCGATATTTGCTTCAAATTATTAATTTTGCAAATTATATTTTATTATAGCAAGGATATAAAGTGAATAAAAATGGAAAGAATATTGAAATAAAATATACAGATATATAATAAAATATTATTTAAAAAATTCTTAATTTTATATATACATGACTATACGTATATATACATGTAAATGTCAGAAATAAAATAAATAAAAATTGTTATATATATAGCAAAATTATATGATGAAAATTTGTATTAATGATAATAAAATAAATATAAATTACTATATGATAATAACAAAGGAATTCGACAGATGGCGTGAAGAAAGTGAAAGGATACAGACGAAAGTATAGACGAAAAGGATAAAAGTTTGAAAGTTAGAGTTATTGTGAGAGAAGAAAAAAGTGTGTAAGCTGGAAAAGAGGTATTGAGAAGAAAATAAAAGTGTAGGCAGAAAGAAGTGAACGGTATACACAGCGGTAGGAGAGGAAGAAACGTGGGATGAATTTGGAGGTTAGGTACGACGACTAAACGAAATTGAGCGGGAAATATGAATGCAGAAAGTGCGAGAAATGGAAATCCAGTGAATCTACATAAGAAAGAAGGTAGAATACAAAACTATTTTACGAATTTAGATACGTTAGTACTTAACAATAATAAAAACTATATAATAATAATTCTTATTATTACGAATTATTTATATTTTGTGTAGGTCTGTGCATATTCGTGTTATATCAGTTTTTTTCACTCTAAACATGACTCTCATCGTGATTTAATATAAGAACTTATCTGAACTCGATTCTGATTATCAACATAAGGGTTTAGACGATTATAATAAATTTCATTCGCAAAAATTTGTTACTCGAATCGCAGAGATATTCTATAGAAAATGCGTCAAACAAGATGGTATTTGGATCCAGTTTCATACGAGGAAGTTCACCTGGTCGTCCATAATGTTCTCGTCAAGATATATAGAAGGTGTTATAAAAGATGGACTCTTATTTTCGTTATAGCATGATTTATGTCTATCGATAAAGGACTGATCATCGTCGATCGTGGGAAACCTTACCGATGGTGCTTTATCTTTCCCCCACTAATGGTATACATCCACTCAAGTGACGCTCATAAATATTATGCTCGAGAACGCGATGACAACTTCTCTTATCCCGGTTCAATGTGTAACTTTTAGGTCTCTAACGCCATCACGCTGATCCCTGGAACACTACACGAGCGAGATACATGCCGTACCATGTCTAGTACGCTATAAAACTTTGGCAGGCTATTTGCTGGAACTCGCGGGGTTAAAAGTTGTACGAAGCATTACCTAAAATTTATATGCGCTTTTTAACTGTTAGCCGAGCCATTATAAAAACGATATTTCATACTTACTTGCGTCGTTTCTCATGGTTTGCCAATTATAAATTATGAATTTTACGTAATTTGTATGTACATAGATAAAAAATACTTGCAATTGAATTATTTGAATATATCCGTGTAATAAAAACGCTCACTGTTTTCATCGGAATGAAAATCAGAGGCATACGGAATCCCAAAAATATTTAGGCTTTGCCAAAATAATTTCGGAGTTCACCATGAAATTTTTAGAATTCCCTCCAATGTTGCTGGTATTTTCAGAAATATTCGGAACTCCTATAAATAAATATTCGGGATTTTCAAAAATATCTAGATTCCCAAATATATCCGAGGTTTGCAACAAAATTTCTAAATTTTCCAAAAAATTTTTAGAATTTCCTCCCAAATTGCCGGTATTCTCGAACATATTCTGAACTTACGTAAATATTTGGAATTCTCGAAAATTTCAAGGATTCTGGAAAATGTGCGGGATTCCCGAAAATTTTGAGAAATGCCGCTTGAATATCATTTGTCTTGAAAAGCTTGTATCATATAACAAAACGAATCGAAACGAGTATATATATTTTTTAAAGTTTCGAAGTTTCAAAAACTATCATTTTAAGAAATAAAAAATTTTCTAGAAGTATTGCAGTTAAAAAAATATATCTATGATCTTCCTTTATTAATTTTCCCAAGTATTGCTGCTCACAGAAATAGTTACTACAATAAAAATATAAAAAATATATAAAAATATTATTAGTCGCCATAAAAGAAAATCACAATATTTCAAAATTTAGATTCTAAGTAAATCAGCAATCAGAAAGATATGGTTATGATTTAATTTCATTGTTTCCAAAACAACCATTAAATTCATATAAATTGTTCAACGTGTCTTAACTAATCAGCTGTGTTTGACGATTATATTCGTCATAGAGAAATGGCAAATATCCGTCATGCATAAAATTTAGTTACCATTTGCTACTTAAATTGTAATTTTGGCGAAAACAAAAATATATTCGTAAATTTTAATATGTTTAGAATCTTTTGAAGTCAAGACGAAATGAAACAAACGAATAAAAAGTATAAATAATTTCAGTTGAATTCATACGTCCCTATATGCACTGACTGGAACTGTTTATCAATTTTTATAATCAATTTATACAAGTGCAACGGTAATGTTTTTTAGACCTTGTTATAGAAAAAAGATTAGAAAAGAATGGCGGTATTGGTATTCGACATGCAAAGTGCCACTATGTGTCGATCCTTGCTTTAGTGAATACCGTGGTTAGAAATGGACACCAATATCTTCTACGTTTTTTAACAGTTAACAAATTAGTATATTTAGATAAAAATATTTAAATAATGAAAACAACTCGCAGTAAACTATTTTAAACAAAAAAATTTATTGACACTTTCTAGAAAATTCTTCTCTCTCTTTCTCGCTCTTATTAACCGTTACATACTCATGTTTCCTCTTTGACGATTCTCACATAATTGTTTTATTCTTGCACATTCTTTTAAACATTTTTTCAAATATCGTTCATACTAAACTGCACTCGCACATGTTATATTTATATCATCGCAAATGAGTTTCACTTATTCAATCTCATTCCCATTCACACATATAAAACCAACACTCACAATGTGCACCTTTTATGTCAAATTATTGAAATTTTATATCGCGTACTCGGATGTGTTCATTGTACGGATGTCTTTTTATTAAATTTTGAACATTCGTGTTTGATTTAATATACAGGGTGTTCTATACAAATGTAACAAAATGTATCTGTTTTTTTCACACTCACAAATACTACTCGACAGCTGCAGTTTGAATTTTTAACTTTTATAGATATTTGATTCTTCCTGAGCTTTTCGTTTATGTATGTAGTATATATTAATGTTAAGTGAATGAATAAATATTAGTAATAAAATTGTTCATTGTATACAATAAAGCCGTCTTTTTGATCCAATATTTTAACAGTGTCACTCTGTGTTTAACGACTATACCTGTCATCGCTGGATTCTCGCAACAGATATACGTAGATGCGTGTTCTGAGAAGAGGTCACTACAGCAGACTGGTTAAAATCCGTAATAAATTCATAATAATAAAAAATATACTGTTACAAATCGCGAGTGTAATCCTTATTCTTCAAGTTCGATCGTTGGATTGCCGAAGAATTCTAAAACGTCAAAATAGATTTTCCTACTGAAGAGGTTGACAGCACTCTCTGAACTTCGATGGAAAACCTTCCTTTTATAGTCAGTAGCCGATTGTTATTTAAACCGAACATTCTGGAAGGTGCTGGATTGTTCTACACTGAAGTTACGATCCGCTCTTCTTGGCCGAATACCGAGTGGATATGATCTCGTAACAATACTTATACAATCTCACATATGCAGAATACGTTGATATAAAATTTGTTATAAGTATAACGATTCAACAAAGCTTCAAAAATTTCATCAAGCTTCCCCCATCAAGGCAAACGACTTTTACATTGATATTTCTTTCGCATTTGCCATACTTACGGAAATAATAGCGTGAGAACAACCGGACACACTCTACACATAAATTAGATTTAGATTACATTCGAATGAACGGTAATGAACGAATGCGAGTTGGCGTGTGACGCTTATGTTGGCGCCGCCTTTAACACGGGTCGCATTAATGTCACGCTACGTTATTTGGTGACATCTGGTAACTTCGAAGAAGAGACACTGTGCGTGTTCCTAGACTTCAGGGGATCTCTTCTTTCACTGTCACATACCTGTCATAAATCAGACGTTTCCAAGTGGCCATGGCACGTGCTCATGAGCTAATCGACTAGAGTCAAGGGGAGTCTGTCAAGCTTGCTTGTTTTTGTGAGCAGTCTCAAAACCAGCACGGGAATTCTCAAAATTTTGACTGAATCTGAACATTCAATCCCGAAGACAATTCTTTGCAAAATTATATTATATTATAAAAATTATTATTTTTATATTTGGCAGTAAGGTTCAGATTAATTCAGTATAATAAAGGTTTGATTAACCCTTTGCACTATAATGACGAGTCTACCTCGTCATGTGTTTTTCGTGTTAGATCTCGTGATTATAAACTACACTAATCACTATGCGAACATAATTATATTTGCTGTGCGTATTAACATGCACAGAATTCGAAAAATTTACAAAATTTTTATACAATTTCGCGTGGATGCAATAGGTGTATAGTGGTTACCTAAAATTAAATACTACTCCATCGTATAATTTTTCACGAGGGGTTAATAAGAAAAATTATATTTATTCGAATGACAAAATAAAATGTGGGAAAAAGGAAAAGAAACTACACTGAAATTTGGTTATTTCAATAATAAATAAAAGAAGATCGCAACTCTTTGGTATTTTATTTTTTGGTGCATACTTCTAAATTTTTCTGAATATGTTTGTCGAAATCGTACATTCATACTAATTTAAACTACAAGGCACGTTTACCAATTTACAAAATAAAGAAAAAAAAGAATGACATTTTCCAATAATCAAAATTAATTATTTGAAAAATGATCGTTAAAATTATTATATTATTAGATTAGCAATTTTGAATTTTTTTCTTTTTCATAGAAAATATAAATTTATTTCTAAAATCAGTTAAAAGATATTAATTACAATTCAATATCTTTTTTATTTTATATCTCGTGATCTGAGGGAAATGAGATCTGTGGGTATTATTCTTTGTTAAATAGTCATGTACAGTAGAAAATCTATTATACCAATTCTCATTATATAAATAACTGATTATCCCAATGTATAATTCGTGACGTACGTATATATAAATTAAACAATTGCAACTAATCGTGAATTAGCAAATTTGGTACGTAATAAATCTAATTTTGAAAAGTATTGTAACGTACGTCATGAATGAACATTGATAAAAATAATTCCGAATATAAAATTATAAATAATTTTTAATTTCTAGTTGATTTATGACAATTTAAAATTTGCTTTTGTCAAATCAATTATTCGAAAAACTGTTCCATTGTATTATACATTTTCCACAAGATCTATCGACTATATTGTGTACCTAAATATAATGTACACTACTAATGTTAATTAGGGTGGTACAATAAAAACAAAAATGCATATGTAATTACTATACTATTTCAATGAAAATTAATATTAACATTGCTAAAAATACTAGCATACTTTCTGCAATTGCAAAAACAAAATGTCAAAAACAAGTCATTCGAACTGTTCACAGTTTCAGTGTTAAAAATTATCACATAAATATCTAAGTACACAATAGTACTCACTTAAATATTTTTGCAAGGCAACAATGTGTCTCGAAACGATAATTCAAAATCACAAGTCGTTATTTGAAATAATAATTTCTTTTTAAATTATTTCAGTTTCTTTGTTACAGTCTTTCACTTTATTTTCAACTATTCGCTTTATTTTTATTTGATGAAATATTTGTACAAATAATTTCCCAAATATTTTCCAATTTTATGTTCACCATTATCAGGTAGACGAGAAAACCAGATTGTCATTACAATGATACTTTTACCGCAATATGGATATATTTCTAGAAAGATTACTGACGTTTAAAAAGAGTATAATTTTGAGAAAAGGTATAGCTACACTGTAATACTGGTTGGAATCTAAGATTAATAGTTCTAATCTTTTAGAGACCGCAGATCATTTATCATGATCTCTGGTCTGGTCTATCGATTTCACGAATCTGATTTCACGATTCATGCACTCACTATCAAAAGGGATTTAAAGGGATCTTCTAGTATGTTGCTTGATTTTTTCAATATTTTTGAAAAATTGTTGCAAGGAACTATTAAGACTTTATTTGTTGAAATTAATAGGATTTATTTGTATAGTCTTCGACTATTTTTACAGTCTTCACGGCTGTCTGAAGGACCTCTTAAAAATCCGTTATTGATGATGTCCATAATACAGGCTCTTCCTGTTTTCAAGAATAAAAAGCTCAACAGGATTTCTTTTCAGCATGAATACAGCTATGATCGATACTAAATAAACCAAAAAATATCGATAAATGGAAAGATGACGCCTCTCTGAATTTATCATATCGATTATTTCACTCTGTTTTAAATATACGATTTTGAAAAGAATAGAAGGAATACGAATTTTTGAATAATTCTGATAGGGGTCATTGTCACAAATGTACTGAACACGTGTACAAAATTTCGTGCTAATCTATCGAACATGTTTTGAGAAATCATAGACACCGTTTTAGCCCTTTGCGTTCGGCGATTTTATGGCTAAAGAAGGGTACGAGTTGACAAATTTTCTGCTATAAAGCTGATGATAATTTTTGAGCAGTAAATAACAAATCGTATAATAATTAACACGTAGAATTATTTAATTTCGATACCAAAGGTTTGATTAACCCTTTGCACTATAATGACGAGTCTACCTCGTCATGTGTTTTTCGTGTTAGATCTCGTGATTATAAACTACACTAATCACTATGCGAACATAATTATATTTGCTGTGCGTATTAACATGCACAGAATTCGAAAAATTTACAAAATTTTTATACAATTTCGCGTGGATGCAATAGGTGTATAGTGGTTACCTAAAATTAAATACTACTCCATCGTATAATTTTTCACGAGGGGTTAATAAGAAAAATTATATTTATTCGAATGACAAAATAAAATGTGGGAAAAAGGAAAAGAAACTACACTGAAATTTGGTTATTTCAATAATAAATAAAAGAAGATCGCAACTCTTTGGTATTTTATTTTTTGGTGCATACTTCTAAATTTTTCTGAATATGTTTGTCGAAATCGTACATTCATACTAATTTAAACTACAAGGCACGTTTACCAATTTACAAAATAAAGAAAAAAAAGAATGACATTTTCCAATAATCAAAATTAATTATTTGAAAAATGATCGTTAAAATAAACTATTATTTTATTAGATTAACAATTTTGAATTTTTTTCTTTTTCATAGAAAATATAAATTAATTTCTAAAATCAGTTAAAAGATATTAATTACAATTCAATATCTTTTTTATTTTATATCTCGTGATCTGAGGGAAATGAGATCTGTGGGTATTATTCTTTGTTAAATAGTCATGTACAGTAGAAAATCTATTATACCAATTCTCATTATATAAATAACTGATTATCCCAATGTATAATTCGTGACGTACGTATATATAAATTAAACAATTGCAACTAATCGTGAATTAGCAAATTTGGTACGTAATAAATCTAATTTTGAAAAGTATTGTAACGTACGTCATGAATGAACATTGATAAAAATAATTCCGAATATAAAATTATAAATAATTTTTAATTTCTAGTTGATTTATGACAATTTAAAATTTGCTTTTGTCAAATCAATTATTCGAAAAACTGTTCCATTGTATTATACATTTTCCACAAGATCTATCGACTATATTGTGTACCTAAATATAATGTACACTACTAATGTTAATTAGGGTGGTACAATAAAAACAAAAATGCATATGTAATTACTATACTATTTCAATGAAAATTAATATTAACATTGCTAAAAATACTAGCATACTTTCTGCAATTGCAAAAACAAAATGTCAAAAACAAGTCATTCGAACTGTTCACAGTTTCAGTGTTAAAAATTATCACATAAATATCTAAGTACACAATAGTACTCACTTAAATATTTTTGCAAGGCAACAATGTGTCTCGAAACGATAATTCAAAATCACAAGTCGTTATTTGAAATAATAATTTCTTTTTAAATTATTTCAGTTTCTTTGTTACAGTCTTTCACTTTATTTTCAACTATTCGCTTTATTTTTATTTGATGAAATATTTGTACAAATAATTTCCCAAATATTTTCCAATTTTATGTTCACCATTATCAGGTAGACGAGAAAACCAGATTGTCATTACAATGATACTTTTACCGCAATATGGATATATTTCTAGAAAGATTACTGACGTTTAAAAAGAGTATAATTTTGAGAAAAGGTATAGCTACACTGTAATACTGGTTGGAATCTAAGATTAATAGTTCTAATCTTTTAGAGACCGCAGATCATTTATCATGATCTCTGGTCTGGTCTATCGATTTCACGAATCTGATTTCACGATTCATGCACTCACTATCAAAAGGGATTTAAAGGGATCTTCTAGTATGTTGCTTGATTTTTTCAATATTTTTGAAAAATTGTTGCAAGGAACTATTAAGACTTTATTTGTTGAAATTAATAGGATTTATTTGTATAGTCTTCGACTATTTTTACAGTCTTCACGGCTGTCTGAAGGACCTCTTAAAAATCCGTTATTGATGATGTCCATAATACAGGCTCTTCCTGTTTTCAAGAATAAAAAGCTCAACAGGATTTCTTTTCAGCATGAATACAGCTATGATCGATACTAAATAAACCAAAAAATATCGATAAATGGAAAGATGACGCCTCTCTGAATTTATCATATCGATTATTTCACTCTGTTTTAAATATACGATTTTGAAAAGAATAGAAGGAATACGAATTTTTGAATAATTCTGATAGGGGTCATTGTCACAAATGTACTGAACACGTGTACAAAATTTCGTGCTAATCTATCGAACATGTTTTGAGAAATCATAGACACCGTTTTAGCCCTTTGCGTTCGGCGATTTTATGGCTAAAGAAGGGTACGAGTTGACAAATTTTCTGCTATAAAGCTGATGATAATTTTTGAGCAGTAAATAACAAATCGTATAATAATTAACACGTAGAATTATTTAATTTCGATACCTCGCACACTGTTACATTATTTTAAATTTGATATATTAATTAATATCGAGCTTCGAAATTTTATCAAATGGCGACTGAAGGGCGCCTCTCGAGTTCAAAGGGTTAATAAACACATTTTCGAGAAATACGCGATCAAAGTTTCACGTTTTCCTTCCTCTCGCTTCCCACGTTGACACGAGACATACTGGACTCTTTACTGTCCATTTTCGAAGACATTGGTACAATTTTCGTCAATATATAAAACGGTTAGCAAAACTGTATTCGTACTAAAATGACACCGAGTTTTTGATGGGCTAGATAAATCCGCGATAATAAATGATGCAGCCCCCCATCTCATTGAAACACCTATAACTTTGTTATTTGGAAGAGTTCGAGTCTAATATTTATAGCAAGTATTTCTGAAAACATATACTTGAAGAAGAAAAAAGGAAAGAGGAAAATCGATTTTCTTGACCCTAGATACTAGGAGGTTCGAAGTTTCCCGCAAGTCCTCTGTTTCCTATAAGTAGAAGTTCCCGACCTGCCAATAGTATCCTGCGTCTGAGGTATGGGCCTGCTAGGTAGCCTTACCAAACGGTCCGCTAGCAGGCCCAGTGCGATACACATCCCTTTCTCTTCTTTTTTCGTCCTCCTCTCACGCTTTTGGATCAAAAGTGTCGCCTTAAAGGGGTATTCAAATCTAGAACCTTCAAAAATCAATTTTTCTTTTATTTAATCTTCTGGAAGTATGTCTTTTAAAATATTTCTACCTGTGGATATCGTTGTATTTGAAAAATTAACGATGATACTAGCATTTAATCGTTGCTTGCGATGGTACACTTTGAATGCATTTTTCTGGAAACCATATTTTTCTAAACGGTTGCCATGATATCTCGAGTTCTAGTCGACCAATTACGACCAAATTTGGAGGGTATCTTCAGCACGTGCATCTTTCGTACTAAAATTTTTAAAATATAATGTTTCAAACTATTTTTTTTTGCATGCTAAAGTTGGAAAAAGCACATAAAATCGGTAACCTAACTTTAAAATACAGTCAAAAATTTTCTCTTCAATGTTTTTATGCACTTTTAGTACCGATGATAATCACCTTCGTACTGAATGAAATGGATGCTTGTTTGTCCATTTCAGAGAAGAAGAACTACCGAAATCGTGCCAACCGTGCAGACATGTTCAATTGAGGAGACACTGCTAAACCAGCTTTATCTTTAACAATTTTCTATATTCTTTTCATAAAAAAAAAAAATAGTATTTGCTCCTTAAATATAGGTCAAAATCACGACACAAATCCCAAGACCATAATGTCTTTATGGTTCGTAAAAAAAAATCCCAAATAGCACCTAAAAAATTGACCTCTAGACTAGAATACCCCCTTAAGGCTACCAGTTTATGGACAAGACTGTCAAGGGTAACCCGCCGCAGAATGGACAAGGGTAGTACCGTAATGGGGGGTGAGGAGATAGATGGAAAAATAATTCTAAAACACAGTGATGAATTCTGCTTTACTCTCTTCCATTCAGTACCATATTCTCCATCTTCCGATACACTGAAAAGCACAGAACGAGCTCTCATTTTGCGCTGTAATTATGCGACACCCTAAGAAAAGTTTCTGTACTCAGACCTGTGAGAAATGACACGTAAAGAATGTTTCAGACCTATCTGTATACCTATTTCTATATATTTGACAAAATTTACTGTCAAATTGGCAACTAAAGGAAACCACGTTTCTTTTTTTAACGATTATTTAATTTAAAAACAATTATAATATTATCCCTTTGAGCGCTATGAACCCATATATAGGTTCTCGCACAACCATTCGATTTAGGATATGAACGCATTATAAGCGTTTTCACATAATCATTCAATCTGGGCTATGAATGCTGTATAGTTTTATAAAATAATAATTTTGAAATTGTTTACAATTAGTTTAGAATATTGTTGAAACGTGATTCGTCGTAAGAAGTGGGGGTTCCCATAGTACACGCTTAACATCGAACAGCTCAGCGCTCAAAGGGTTAAGAGTCTTACCCATCCGTCAAATTGACGGGTTCCATAAATCTAGTGTTAATACATAACGAGTCGGAGCTGAAAAATGTCACAAGATTATGGTGACATTCCTATATTCTCAGCCAGGATAACCGAAGTCCTAAAACATAATTTAAGTATACTAATTAAGTGAATGACTTTTATTATAAGCAATATCTTATAAACTCGTCTTTTCATATTAACACGTTGACTGTCACGCGCATTTTACGTGGTTTGTCCATGGCGCCAACGTGAACATTTTATTATGCTATGCATTTTATGTTGAAATATTATTTACAACAGATAAGGTGAGTTGCATAATCGCGTTTAATGTATTTTTCGTGGTGGGGGTCACCGGTGACCCCCGAGGCGCTGTAGACCATTTTTGCCATTATCAATTGTTTAAAAAGCAACTCGAAAAAATATTTCAATTCCCGATTTTAGGATGAAGTTAGCGATGTATTTAGTGAAATGTTCCGATCACGAAGATTGCATTTCATCGAGCAATTACGTACAGAAAAAACGTCGTCACGAATTTAAAAAGAAACCTGGAAGCGTGCGAAATGTAAGGCGATTTTGCAAAGTGCGCTATGAAAATAATTCAAATCAGCTAGGAAGAATGAGAGCGAAGAATTGCACTAAAAAAGTGGCGACATATTGTGCCGACTGTTTTGGTTCACCTTTTCTTTGTATAAATAAAATTATTTTCGCATGTTCTGTATGGCATTAATTTCTTCGAACCATTATAGTAACAATGGTACTGTTTAAAAATTTGTCAGTATCGATATTTACTCTAATTATGTATTTTGACTAATGGTCGCGTCGCCGGTCATCGGTGGCCCCCCTGGCGCCACCGCCAAGTTGAGTGCCGGTCACCGGTGACCCCCATGGCAGTCAACGTGTTAATTTTGCATATAATTATGCACTGTCGTAAGAGGAGAATAAGAGATGGATGGAACAGTAATTCTAACAATAATACTGTCGCGAATTCTATTTTACTTTCCTCTGTTCGATACGATACTCTGTATCTTCTGATACAATACTGCTTCCAGCTTCGCTCCTGGATTCGCCTTTTATCGGTGTCGCGAAAATGTTAATGCTGTCTTTGTTAAGCTCTTTGTTAATGCTGTCGCGAAAATCAAACGGATCGTCGCTTCGTTTAGGATTCGAATTATCTGCCACGTTGCGCTGTCACACACGTCGCCTTATCGGTCACCGAAACTCACCACTCTTGCAGTACCTAACCCAAACCTACCCCAAATCTCTAACCCACTCTTATGTAACGGGACTTTCCCGTACACTGATAAAATAAAAGACGTTGAATCTACTGCTGACTTGGTACGGATTCGTTTCGCCAAGAATAAACTGTTCTTGCGAAATTATTCCTAAGTACTGTTGAGAAGACTGAGTTACAAGGACTATGTATATTCCTTAACTTTTGCGAGGTCTGGGAAAAACAAGTTAATCCTTTGCACTCGAGGGGCGCCTTTCAGTCTCCATTTGTTAAAATTTCGAAGCTCTATATTAATTAATATGTCAAATTTAAAATAACATAACAGTGTGCGAGGTATCGAAATTAAATAATTCTACGTGTTAGTTACTATAGATTTTTTATTTACTGTTGAAAAAAATATCGTCAGCCCTATAGTAGAAAATCTTTGAACTGCTACCCCTTTTTTAGCTAAAAAGTCGTCGAGTGCAAAGGGTTAAAATCCAACATCTTTTCCTTTTGTCAATCCATATTCCCTAACATTATCAAACTCAATCAAACATTAACACATCGACCAAGCAGATTCTCACGCAAACTTCCTTATTTATATTTTATTAAAATCAGTAAATAGAATTAAAATCGCGCCAATTCGCAGTCATTTTAAAATCCTAATCAGGACTAGACATTCAAGTTTGATTAAATTGCATCCTCCACTCTGTCGCGTCAGGATAGTGGGTCTTACAACCCCACGAAACTCTAAAGGAGATAGTGTTCGGGACACAACAGGTTTCACTAACAATACTGTCAGGAAGAACCGATCACTGTCCATAGCCAAAGGCTTCAACAGGGAGATTTGGGTTAGATTAGAGCTGAAAGAGCAGGTTTTAGAATTGGACTTTAGAGAAGATGTTAGTGGAGGGAACCCTCTCCTTCAAGGTGAGGTACGTGGGGTTCACCCACGCTCTGGTGACCCCATCGTCCGTTTAGACCCCCTCGCGAGGGACTGTATTTAGGGCCTACGAAATCCCAACGTATGTGGACCACGTGGAAACCTCAGGCCTATTCTCAGTCAAATCTTAAATGCTGTCGCCTAATTTCGTTAAATTATGACTTTCACGGATTCTCGTATTCCGCGACACGAGAAATCATAATAAAGGAGAAAGTTTTCAAACATGCAGAAGACATGGATAAGAAAATTCCGATGTTGAATTGTCTTGGCTCTAAAGATTTGGCTATTGGAAGACCGTAACAGTGTCTTCCAGGTCTCCTTTGTTCCAGGACGGAATACACAGTGTTACCATTGTTCCATTGTATCTGTAACGCGTTGCATCTTCCAGAGAGAGAGGTTGACCACTGTTAGATTTATCTAGGCCAGGTGAGAATTTGGCAGCATCGCTGTTTCCGCCAATTTACATTTGCCAGATTTGGTTCTCAGTGCACGCTCTACGTTGCATCCTCTATCCATAGGAAGCGCCAAATTTATAGCATTGAGGGTGGTAGGCAACGTAGCTAAATAAATCAAACTGTTAGACAGACCTATGGTCTAATCAAGAACATCCCAGATGCCAATTCTAGAGATCTATTTCTTCTTAACCCTTTCGCTACTACGGGCGACTATAGTCAGTGCCTATGAGACACCATTTACACACAACGGGTGACTAGACACCGGCCACAAAATTAGGTTAAAAATTAAGACAAGTGCTACCGTTCCGCAATTCACAAAGAATTGCAAACGTTAATTGCGATGGTCGATTTTTCCATTCTTATTTTCTTTGTGGGGGTCCCTCACGAGGGTTATTAAAGTCTGGTGGCTCCTATGGGTGCTGACGGTTGGTATCCTGATGGCCACCTTACTATGATAGGTAGCAGGTAGAAGGACACAAGGAAGAGATGCGTTTCATCCTGGCCCTGCTAGTGGACTCGTCAGTTAGGCTTTCTAGCAGACCCTGCCTTAGACGGGGGATACTTAGGTAAAGGTTGTATTGTATTTATGGGAGTCGAGGATTCACCGAGGACTTGCGAGAAATCTCGAACCTCCGTTTTTCATCTAACAGTGAAGATGTGAACGTTGGTCGCTACATCTTCTTCAAACGATTTCGCCCCGAATGCTAAAGACTGTACGATAATAATGTTTCTATCTTTGACATGGTGCTTCCTTCCATGAGAGGGACTCCGAGACGACGTCCATCGTAGCGAAAGGATTAAAAGTGACTGTTAATCCTTGAAATACCGTTTCCGGTATTCCGTTCATCCCTTTCTTTAGGACAGACTGTATCTAAATGTGAAGGCTCTGAAATTTTACGTGTACCAGTGTTGCGGCCCTAGGACCGCAATGTCCCGGGTCAAGCGGAGGACTGTTTTATGTCCTTATTGTCAGCGTCCCTTGATTTCTATACACTCGTTGTCACCTAAGCCACCACTTGGGTAGACCGTAAGAGGCAACAATATATCACCCTTAAGACGACGGGCATGGGGACACAGATTGTTTAAACAACCACCACCACCGAAAGACGCTGGAGCTAGGATACACCCCCAATATTAGTCGCAACCAATCAGACCACAGAGGAAGCTTATAAAACCACCGACAGAACAGTCACGAAGAGAGTTCTACTAAAATACAGTCCACTTAACACTTCGAAGCTAGACACGACCTTCCTCAATGAACCGTCCGTCACTAATCGTCGCCAACTAAGGTCGACCTAGTGACGATATAGAGCTAGACCTAGCTGGGGTTGAAATAAAGAGTTTCGATGTGCGATTGTTTCTGGCGCTGAGTTGATCGTCGTGGGCCTGTCTTGACTGCTTAAGACTGAAATAGAATTCCTTCGTCGTGATGCTTGCTTGTCTTCTTGGGATTTTGAGAACTTCCTGTTTCAGTGGTTTTATAAATTCCCATGTCTACTGATTAGTTGGGGTGAAATATAAATGACTGGTGTGTGTCTTCCTATTGGTTGTGAATAATTTTGGAGGTGTGTGTTAGTTTAGACGTCTTTCGGTTGTGGTGTATGTTGGAACCAATTGGGTCCTTATGCCCATTGTCTTAAGGGTGATTTATTGACCAATGCTAAGTGCCGCGTCGCGATTGAACCTTTGATGGATTCGGACGGGATGTAAATCCGTCTCGCGATCTCGCCGTGTTGTCCGCCAAATTAATATTGGACAACTGTTTAAATCTTCCCCCAATGCCTTCTATTGATGATTTTGAGAAAATTATCGCGCGACAATCATAGGGCACGCTTCGAAGGCTAGTCTGAACTGACCTATCCGAAATTCGAGAACGTATGGTATCTTCAGTGACGATATACAGTGGCAAGGTCCTCCAGTCGTTTCAAGAACTGTGTCACCGTGTGTACTGACATGTTTCACTTCTCATTCAGAAAAAATGGGAATTTTGGAAAGGAGTAACTCAGTGTTGTAGATATACTGATCGTTCACTTGCTTTTCAAAGTGACCATTTAGAAGTTTCAATGGATTCTCGAACATGAAGCATGATTCGTGAAGCTGAGGAGAAAGAAGATTAGACAGGGGGGATTCAGTTTAGTCGAAGCATTCTATTCTAGGCAATCAAGCAGCTTAGAATATTCATTCGGCCTCAGTTAGCTAAGGGACAGTCGGATTCTGTGATTCGGTTTAGCATTCAGCTGAAAACATTCGAGCAGATCGTATTGTCTAGATTCTCTGTCAGGTCAGGTAGAAGTGAATAGTCAATCGGTCTTAATTAAGAGATTCGAAGGATAATTAGGTTCTTGACAACAAAGAGGTTGTGCTATTCAGTCAGCCATTGGAGATAGATCGCGTAGGGTCAGTTAGGGTAGCACGGAGAGTGTGATATTGAAATATGCGAGGTGTCGAAAATTAAGTTTATAGTGTTAATATCTTGCGATTTCGATTGTGTAGTTACAAATAAAATGGCGAATGAGAAGTTGAACGAATATTGTGAGTATAATTATTGGGATTAAATAGATGATACACGGTTATAGTCCAGGTTCCTAACGAAACCCTAACTAGGCATAAGATACCTTGGATATCATCCAACTCGATGATATTAGTATTATCAATTTTTTAGACAAAAATTTAATGGTTTTTGAGATTAAGTAACCTGCTAGTTTCTATTAATACCTTTTTCCTAAGTAAATACATGTGGGTCATATGAAGACCATCTTGGTTTCCTAAAATAGAGTCATATATTTCTTGATCTATTTAATTAATCCAAATTCTAAATACTAAACCATTTTTTGACAAACTACAATTTTTGAAGATATTTTAATTTAAATGTTTATATTATTTATTATTATTTCAATGTTTATATTTTTATGCTAAATATGAAACATATATATGTAAGTATATACATTATTCAGTCTGATTGCACATTCTATTACCCAGTGTTAAAATTAAAATATCTTTTAATCGATTTATTTATTAGAAAATACTAACTTCCATTTAAAGAAGCGAATTTAATCTTGATATATCCCCTACACATTTTCTAAGGAAAATTTTTCTCACTCCGAATCCTGTGTCTTCCTGTTCAATTTTTATCTAAAATATATTTCAGTGTCGTAAACAATTTTTGAATGAAATATTATTATTGTGATCATGGTTGACATGGATTTTAATGTATATAATATATAGATATAGATTCTAATATATATACAGGGTGTCCCAAAAACAAACGTATACACACTTTAATACCTTATTCTTTCTAATTTATACTTTCTTTTCTAAATACAACCCATTTAAAATAATGGCTGATTTTAGACTTGATTTTGAAGAAAGTAAATATATTTTAAATTATACATTTTTTGGGGATACCTTGGATATATTAGAATTTATGTCAACCATTGCCACAATAATAATAT
>NW_016909769.1:599323-600683 GCF_001483705.2 Eufriesea mexicana
GGCAGACCTGGTCGCGGAAGACGGTCCTCCCTTCTTTGGGGGCATCTGATTCGCGGACCGAGGGCCCACCCTCGGTCCTGTCAACCACCAATGGGAAAACCGATTTCCCTTTGGAAACCATGGGCTCCGAAAGACCGTGCATCGCACAAGTTAGTTAGGTCAGTACCAGTGAGTCAGCAAATAACATTCGTAGAGTTCAGAAGAGTTAACCGGAACAATTACAAAATATACAGTCCACTAAAACACAAGTTCCTCAAGAGATTTGGTTCGTCATTAACCGTCGCCAATTGCGATCGACCTATTGACGATATACACGTGTAATGAATGAAGTGTGGTATAAGCTGTGTATATTTATATAATGTATGCAAGAAGAGAGAGCAAATGAGAGAGTAGTTGGATGTTAGTGATGGATGAAATTTAATAACAATAAGAACAATTATTTATTTAATTACAAAGATTATCAAACACAAATATTGGGTTGAAATATAATTATTTTATCACTATCACATGCTCACACGTCTTCTGTCTATTAATACTCAATTCCAACTGACATATGCCAAATCACTCTCTTTTTTCTTTCTTCTTTCATACATTACATTAACATACACAATTCACACACCTCAATCATTACACGTATACTCATTTATCATAATAACCTGAATTCATTAGATATTTCCATCCCATGCATACTTGTTCCACTCATTCCAATACATATATATTTAAAAATCTATGGAACCATTAGCAGATTGGATAGGTCAGTTGCAATTCAGAATTCATTGAGAGTAATCGCGTGAACGGGTATCGTGTGAAAAAGTAAACATAATTAGATATATTTCATCGATAATTTTTACCCTGTCCAATTATATTGTTAAATAAATATTCATTATGTTCATATAAATATAATATCCATGACGAACAATTATATGACGCAAAAATAAACGCAGTGCGGAATATGTCATATTCCGTGTTCAAAAATGCCGAGCGGCGCGATAGCGCTTCTCATATTCCGCGTTCACCATGTACGCAGTGGTATATTCTTTGCAAAAGAGAATGCGTCCCCGTTAGAGCTATCGATTTGAACCAGGTCTCTTAGATACCAGAGTACTCGAGCATTCGTGACGTGTGAGTGTAGTCGAAAATTACCCGGTTACCTGGATATCCATAAGATGCCCGAGCTGATTAGATATACCTGATTCTCGAATCGTGGGTCGATCGTTTTTCAGCCACCTTAATCTAACATCGGCAGTGATTGGAATAAGTTATGTAATGAAAATAGTATTGTCAAAGGGCTCAGTTTTGGTCGTCAAGGGTCCTGCTTTTATGCTCTTCTTAACCTACGCTTCACCTCCCCGTAGGAACC
>NW_016909770.1:0-1478 GCF_001483705.2 Eufriesea mexicana
CATTCATCCGGACATACATTCATCCGTACATTCATCCTGCCATACCACCACCCATTCATACATAAATTGATACATACATTTATCCGCCCATACATCCATCCATCCATACATCCATACGTCCACACAGCCATACATCCATAAATCCTTCCACTCGTACGTCTATCGTTGGATACATCCATCCATCCATACCTCCATAGATACATACTTACATACATCCATACATACATCCATGCATACATCCATTCAAACATCCATACATACATCCATGCATACATCCATGCATACATCCATGCATACATCCATACATTCGTCCATACACCCATACAGTCAACCATACATACATCCATAGATACATCCGTAAATGTATCCATACATACATTCATCCATACACCCCACATCCGTACATCCATAAATGCATCCACTCGTACGTCCATCATTCGTAACATCCATCCATCCATTCATCCATACATGCATACATGCATACATCCATCCGCCCATCCATACATCCATACATCCGTACATCCATAAATCCTTCCATTCGTACGGCTATCATTCGATACATCCATCCATCCATACATCCATCCATGCATACAACCATTCATCCATACATCCATACATCCGTACCTCCATAAATCCTTCCATTCGTACGGCTATCATTCGATACATCCATCCATCCATACATCCATCCATGCATACAACCATTCATCCATACATCCATACATCCGTACCTCCATAAATCCTTCCATTCGTACGGCTATCATTCGATACATCCATCCATCCATACATCCATCCATGCATACAACCATTCATCCATACATACATGCATCTTTCCATACACCCATCCATTCATACATCCACCCATCCAAACATCCATCGAACTATAATCCATCCATACATACTAGCACCCATCCATAGATCCATCGATCCATGCATCTATCCAACCATACATCCATCCATCCATACATTCATACATCCACACATCAATAAATCCATCCATCCATACATCCATACAACCATACATACATCCTTCCATATATCCATACATACATACATCCATACATCCATACATCCATACATCCATCCATACATCCATGCATACATCCATGCATACATCCCTACAATCATCCACACCTACATCCATAGAAACAACCGTAAATGCATCCATACATACATCCATGCATACATCCATACATACATCCACCCACCCACCCATCCATAGATACATCCAACCATACATCCATCCATCCATACAGCTTCCCAGACATACATCCATCCACCCATACAACAATACATCCACACACCCATAAATCCATCCACTCATATATCCATCCATACATACATCCGTTCATATATACATCCAGACATCCATACATATATACATCCATACATATATACATCCATACATCCATACATCGGAACATCCATAGATATATCTATACATCCATACATACATACACCCATCTATCCATCCATGCGTC
>NW_016909771.1:0-583 GCF_001483705.2 Eufriesea mexicana
AGTTGCCTCGGCATGATATGTTGAGCTATGCTACGTCCGGTTATGTTGCGTATGTTGAGGATAGAATGGGATAATTCAGGCTTTTGTCCTATACACAGCTAACCGCGGACTACTGCGCTCTACTGTGCTCTAGAACATTCTGATTGGCTCTGGAGATATCAGCAGTTGTGGTATCCGCACGTTAGTTCCAGATAAGGTACGTTCGCTTATGCTACGTTTGGTTGTGTTAGGACAGAGCAGCTTAGACAATTCTGCCACGATCCGCCGTTTGGTGGACTTCTGCGCTCTACAGTACTGTGATATGATCTGCCTGGCTCTGGGGCGGCCAGTAATGGTACTCCCGGTGCTTCAGCTTGTGTTGTGTTACGTTTCGTTGAGCTAGGTTGCGAGGGCTTGGTTAGGAGTTCTTTTACCTTTGTGCTCTGCACTGCCATTCGGAAGCTGCCTGCGATCTACATTGCTCTACTGTACACTGTTCGACTCTGGGGAGGCGAGCAATGGAGGTCGTGGTACGTTAGGGAGAATTAGTTTACGTGTGGATATATTAGCTTAGGTAATGTTTGATTTTGTTAGCTATGACTGT
>NW_016909772.1:0-580 GCF_001483705.2 Eufriesea mexicana
TCATACCTCTACTATGCTCTGCTCCACTCCAGGGACACCAGCAATAGCGGTCGTGACACGATACGTTGTGTTTGGTTACGGTTAGCTGGATCAGGTTAGGCTGGGTTTGGCAAGAATGGCTCTGGCTTTTGTGCTATGCACTGCTATTCGGTGGAATTCTGCGCTCTTCTGTGCTGCAGTATATTCTGCTTGGCTATGAAGAGACCAGCAGCAGGGTTCTCGGCAAGTTAGACTGCCTTATGTTGCGTTCTGTTATGGTACGTTTGGTTATGTTAGGATAGGATAGCTTAGACTTTTGTGCTGTACACTGCTCTTCGGAGGATTGCTGAGCTCTACATTGCTCTGCCATACTCTGCTCGCCTCGCGGGGGGGACAGGAATAGTGATCGCGGCAAGTTATGCTGAGTTAGGCTACGTGCGGTTGGACCTGGTCGCTGATACCTGGTCGCTGAGCTATGGCTAGTATATCTTCGATTTTTGTGCTGTGCTTTACAATACGGCTTATTTCAGAATTCTATTGCCTTCTAATATTTTCTGCTCGTATCCGCGGAGGCCAGCAATTGTGTTGGAGCCACGGTAGT
>NW_016909773.1:0-248 GCF_001483705.2 Eufriesea mexicana
TCTCCGCCATATTAGTCAAGAATGTCTATGAAATTGTATTTTCCAGCCAGATTCCATAGCATTCTAATGGCTGTAGCAAGCCAGTAGAATCTTTCCTCCTTGCTGAAGCAGGAAAGTTAGGCCACCACGATAGTTGTCGAAAACGTCAATAAAATTGTATTTTCCAGCCAGATTCCACAGCGCTGCAATGACTATAGCAAGCCAATAGAATCTTTCCTCATTATTTATGCGGGAAAGGTAGCTCACCA
>NW_016909773.1:321-525 GCF_001483705.2 Eufriesea mexicana
GCCAGTAGAATCTTTCCTCCTTGCTGAAGCAGGAAAGTTAGGCCACCACGATAGTTGTCGAAAACGTCAATAAAATTGTATTTTCCAGCCAGATTCCACAGCGCTGCAATGACTATAGCAAGCCAATAGGATCTTTCCTCATTATTTATGCGGGAAAGGTAGCTCACCACGATATCAGTCGAAAATATCCATAAAATCGCGTTT
>NW_016909774.1:0-27730 GCF_001483705.2 Eufriesea mexicana
TGAAGGACAAATTAAAATTTTTTGAATTTCCTATGTGGAGCATTTTTGTTTAATTAGCTATTACACGAACAGTCCATTTGCTAAATTTATTTACTTCAGAAGACGAAGAATAAAAATTTATTTTAAATATAAAGACGTGGTGCCTCGGTACTATGATTTAGAAAATTTCCAAAAATTGGGTCACTTTGGTCCCCGAATAGTCCTAAAAATTGGTGGATTCATATTAAACCGTCCATTTGCTTCAAAAAACAAAAACTACAAATTTATTGTAAATATAAGGACGAAGTACTTCGACATTACGATTTACAAAAATTCAAGAAACGAAGAAATTGATCTCTAAACGACTCTAAATAGTAGTGAAACGATATTAAATATTATTGACAATATATTTAATATCATATGAAAACTTGAACTGAAGTTCATATTTTCTTTCGACATATCAAACCGCGTACATTACCTTAGATTGAATTACTCGAGAAGCTTTACTCAAAGTAACCCCAGATCGCCCATTTGAAACGTAAAGTAAGTTAATACGAGGAGCTAAGAGAAGCGTAATCTTATACCTCGCTCCGTGCACAGCGCGTCGTGCATATTACAATTTCATTCCCCGGTGACATGTATTTTTCATCAAGAGCGGGTGTGGTTCGGAGCAGGAGGAGCCCCGTCATTGTCGGTGGTACGGAATATTTCGAGAAATCACGACTGTTTACGCCCCTGTAAATCTAGCCCGTGACAGCGGACGAATATTTCGGAAAAATTTCGCGGACAAGCACGAACCGTTTCTACAAATTCTGCTTCTGACACAGCAATAACAGTTTTTGAAACTTCAGCTTGTCGTCGGAGAAAGCGCACTTTCTACTCTCCCGTGGAAGTAATATCTCGGGTAATTCTATTATCCGCGAAACGACAAATATTCTCGAAAATTCGGCTCATTGTTAGAAATTGAAACGCGACGACGCGACGAGACGCGGACGATATTAAAATCGATTTCGAATATTACTCGGAATGTAAAAATATTTTTCTATTTCGTGGATTAAACTGTTTACTATTTGCCGATTGAAAAATTGAGATCGAAAATTATTCGTTTAACGAGTAACTGAAAATATACGCGTCTTCTGAATTAATTGTACAACTATCCTGTCAATTTTGGCAATTTATTGATTATTTTAATTAACTTATTATAAAATCCTAATTTATTAATTTATATATTTATTATTCCATGTAGAAATTGCTAATAAAATTTATATTTGGTACTGTTCCCTAAGTATAATCACAGACATTTTAACACTAAACCTACCGTGGTTTGAATGAATATTTTTAAAACTCTCATAGAAAATACCACGTTCAACCTTCGCGATTTTTCTGCCAATATACGTGTAGTCGATCTGTTAATGTCTGTTGTTAAACTATTTTTCAAGATTCTACTGCTTTTTGATACACCTGTTATTTGACAGTGGTTAGGTTTAGTGTTAAAATTCGTAAAAGCTATCTATGTCTAATAAAATGTTACATTATAATATTCTCAATAAATAATTTACTTATACATATATTCCACTTGAACACTAGAATTGTCAATCTTTAATGGGTACCTAAATATACCAGGCATAGATAATAGTAATTTCAGAGGTACCACGAGGACAAGTGAATATATTAATTCCAGTTTTATCTCAATACCTGTCGACATTAATTTTTGTCAAAAGCAGGTGTACATTTTTGGCAATTACAAACAGGAAAATTCTGAGACTATTCTTCCTGACTGAATTGACAGTTCTAGTGTTAAAAATTTATATTACAGTCTTGACTTATTCCCTGTCACATGACAAATAGGCACAAGGATCCTATAAAGTACCAAAATCTATAATCGACTTTAAATTACCTGATTTTCTTCTAAAAACCATTAAGAACGAACCAGTAACAATTTACATATACTTCTTCCCTCTTTAAATGACATTTACACTTGTTAGACCCCCTTGATCTTAAATTCTACAAATTTTCAACGTATCAATAACTCCATCTCCTATCTATTTGATAAATCCTAATATTTCAAGAAAACACATCTGTCCAGTCACAATAATTTACATATACTTCTTCTCTCCCTAAATGACAGTTATAATTATTAGACCCCCTCGATTCTAAATACCACAAATTTTCAACGTACCAATAATTCCATTTCCTATCTACTCGATAAATCCTAATACTCGAAGAAAACACATCTGCTCAGTCACAGAGAGACACTCGGCATTCGCGAAAATTACTATCACCAAGTGTTACAGGGGTTATAACGCGAGGAATAGTAGTCAGTGGAAAACTGTGAGAAAACTGTATAGATCTTTATTAAACGGACGAATGGTTAGAACTGGCCTGTTTAGGGCCTCGCAGGTCAAAAGAATGATGACAAAAACTGGCCTGTTTAGGGCCCCGCAGGTCAAAAGACTGGTGACAAAGGACAGAATACAGGGGAAGGGATCGCCCCCAAACTGTTGGAATGTAGAGTTTATTTCACTATTGAATTTTACCATAACACAATGCATGCATGTCACACTCACGACAGGACTATATCACATTCTTAACTGGTCGAATATTAATCAGATCTAATCCGGTACGATCCACTTGTCCCCATTAACTTGCAACAGATCAGCACCTAATACCGACCGCGATAGCTGGCTGGAATTTGCATTGCAGCTGATAGACCTCGCATTAGCATTTAAAACCCCATGACAAGGCTGATCCGCATCCGACATTCGCGGCGTATCACACGCGAGAGCACGTCGACACGAAGCAACAAGACAGACGTTAAAACCGTCTCTGCGAAGGACTGCAAAGCCGGAAAAGCTGCGTTCCGAGTTGCGACGCAGCCAGGAACTAGGCGAGCAGCAGGATGTACCTGCAGCTCGTCCCGGTGATCCCGTTACAAAGGTGTATCGATGCAAATGAAACGACACGATGTTAGAAACGCAGCGGCGGGCAAGGAGCGCGGGACAGAGTAAATTGTGTGTCTGTAGCAGATGTAAAACGGTTGATTGCCATCGAAACGATGCGTACCGACTCTGTAAACGGTAGCTGCAGAGTTGTGGCCCGTGTTTCTGAGTCGAGTGGCCTATTGCCGGTAATGAGAGACAATCCGATTAGGTTCGGGTGATAAAGAACACGCGATAGATTGGAACGCAGTGCTAACTGTTACGAGGCACTTACTCCTCCTGTGTTACGAGACATCTGACGATTGTAAAAGTTTCGATACGCTTTGTCGTTCGTTCGTAAAATGGAAACTGTTTCCTTAATCGGCCCGACAACTTCCGTTGTTTGTGCTACTGATAGCTGCGACTCTTTTTCGCCCCTCTGCTGCGACGTTTCGAGACCAAAATTTATGGGGTGCCACACGATTTTTGAGGAATTTTTCGACCAACTGCTGGAGAATATTTATACAATCTATGCCCTTTCATCTGACGGGATGAATAATTTCGTGGATGATTAATTTAAAGAAAATACGTTATTTACTGTGCCAATATCTGTCGAAAGCGTAGTACCCATCGTGGGATTTTGTGTGAAGATTCTGTGCTTATTTTGGGGGGTTTGCAAGCTCATTTAGAGATCAATTCTTTGTCGCGGCGCGCGGAATATTCCGCGCTTGGTGATAGTAGACAGTCGCGGGCGCGCGGAATATTCCGCGCTTGGTGATAGTAGACAGTCGCGAGTTCGCAGAATATTCCACGCTTGGATGCAAATGGGTTAATCTATTTGAAATATTTTTCTGCTGGGCTTCTGTTTCTTGAGATATTCGGAGAAACGTTGCTCCAGGATTGTCGAAGAAGAACGAATTTTTAGATAATCCATAATGTCGAAATATTGTAGGTAAAATGGAGAAGGATGTAGTGGTTATGCAAAACAAATGCAAGTCGACGATGAGGAATAAAATCTCTACCCTCGAGACTTTGTTATGGGGAAAAATCAATTTTGAATTTTCTCTAAGCATGCGTGCACTTAACTGCGTATATATAAGTATAATAGTATATGTATATCGGTAACGGAGGTTCCTAATGGCATGTTTAGATCACCTGAGATAATAACGCAGGTGCCCCATAAATTTCGAAGAGGCTTTATCCACGGTTTCAAACCTTCACGAAGCTAGCAAGGCCAAAAATATTATTTTGCCTGCGAACGTGATTTCTCGGTTAAAAACGGGACGTTGTAGGAAGACAGGAAAAAACACGGATGCCGGAAGAAAAAGGCCGCAAAATGTTTTAAATGAATATTACATAAACCTCGAATCCAATTTCGTGCTCTCAACGGAAGCTTACGTCACCGAGAGGCATCCAATGAAAAATGAATAACGCCAGGTTGAAAACGAAAAACCTGTCCAAAGGCTATCCTCATGCAACTCTCTATTGACGTCGGGAAAAAAGGGAAAAAGGAATTATAGTGACTTTTCAACGCTGTTACAGCTTCCAGCCAACGGTGTCTTCTTTGAACACCTTTCAGGAATATCTCTGTCGTTAGGCAAATTACACAGGTAAAAAAGCTTGATAATAGACTTTCAATGTCGCTGTCAAGATTGACAACTTGGGAAAAGCGTAGTGTTACTTGAATCTGACCTTTTTATTTTCCTTTCCTTCCTGTTTTAGCTGGTCTTTCACGATGAAGGAAAGCGTAACGTGTCACTTTGACATTGAATTACAGGAATTGAGAGTGATGGTTTAAACCTAGCTAAATTTTGAGCGATAGAGTGTGTTTGAAATGATTCGTCATTTTAAATTTGAAATATGGATGAGAGTCTGATATAATTTATCAATTATACCTAATACCTAATATTAATATTGACACGCGACAAATTTTCAAAAGGAGTGTCAATAATTTCAGAATTTCGTGATAGAACTATTTGTAACTCGAGGTTAGATAGAAGTCATAATGATATCAAGGTATTACTTTCCAAAGATCAATGGTTTCCAATAATTACGAATTATAAATATCCTAAGTTGAAGTCTACGTGAACGATATCAAGATGGCGGTTTAAATTAGCCGCCATTTCTGACGAAACATAACCTCTTTTCTAATCTCCTTTCTAACTTCTATAAATATTCCACGTTAAATTTTTATACTTGATCGATTAATTAGAATTTATGAAATTACGATGATTAATTATTATGAAATACGTTACCTACTTTCCAGTCATTTTATTAATTCTAAATTATAGCAGATATACGTAACAAAAGTTGGAACGTACCTAACCATTGTCAAAATGGCAGCCAGACCTGTCTTATCTATTCTCTATAAATATTCCACGCTAAATTTTTAGTACCGATTGATTATAATTTATGAAATAAAATTTCGCTAATAATACGTTACCTACTTTCCAGTCATTTTATTAATTCTAAATTATAGTAGATATACGTAATAAAATTTGGAACGTACCTAACCATTGTCAAAATGGCAGCCAGACCTGTCTTATCTACCCTCTATAAATATTCCACGCTAAATTTTTAGTACCGATTGATTCTAATTTATGAAATAAAATTTCGCTAATAATACGTTTCCTACTTTACAATCATTTTATTAATTCTAAATTATAGTAGATATACGTAATAAAATTTGGAACGTACCTAACCAAAAACTCAAAATGGCAGCCAGATTTGTCTTCTACCGAAACTAACCTCAAATTCACTGTCTACAAGAAGAATAACCGATTTCACCGACGATTTTCAGAATCGAATATGCAGTTTAGCTCCCAAATATCGATCTACGATGCATTGATATGCGCGTGCGTCTGAAAAAGCGATAGAACCGATCCGGATAGAAATATTTTCCCTATTCGAGCTGGCTCGTTGCAGACGAGCGAGCTCGAATTCGAACACGAGCGGTCCCCTTTTTGTATTCGTTCCTCGAAAAGCGCCAACGAGATCACCGATGTGTGACTAAATATCTCACACGGAAAGCCAAAAAAGGGAATCGTATAATGGCGGGATGAACAAGGGGTACCTGATACGGCTTCACGCTGTTCCTGTTACTCCCGTTGTAATAGCGGCCCAGGCGCAAATTTCGTCGAATTTCGAAGATGATTGAATCTGCTCTATCGGTTTCAGTTTTTCACGAGTTTATTTTTTGATTTCTTTCTCGAAAAAGGATTTTTCTCATTCGGATTTCGTCGCCGTTTGAATTCTATATTAAATCTATCTATCGATGTACGGATTTTTATCTACAACGATTCGTAAAAATACGTCAGTATTTGCTAGTGCTCGAAACTCTGTACGTACACTTGGAATGCGATTAACGAATTGGTTTTTGAAATATTAAATTTTTATTATAGCGTGAAATATTAAGTAACCCGACTCTGGAAATAATTCTTTACGAGATTGGTTTGGTAAATCATTGATATCTATATAGGGGAATAAAATGATTATTCTACTGTTCTCCTATCAGTTATTTTCCTAGGCCTTACGTTTCCAAACGAGACTTATAGTTTGACAATAAATCCTACATCGTTTTCGTAATACCGAATTTTGTAAATATAAGATATATGGCTATTTCTAATTCTGTAAGAAACACGTGATTCGTGCGACTGCTCTGATATCTCATAAAAATCACGATTTGTATACAATACGATAAAGAATATTAAATTCATGCAATGATAAAGAAAAGTGGTGAATTTTTACTTACTCCGTACAACAATCTCGTCGATTTGGAACTTCAAAGAACCCGCTCTCCTGGAGAACATCAATGTGTGCCACATGTCGTCGTTCAAGCCTTGTCCGGCGATTAATGTCTGAAAATGAAAAATACATAGTATTAAGAAAAAGATAATTAACAAATTTTTGATAAACTCTGTTATTATCCTTCGACAAAGCGCGAAGCCGAGCTTGAGCTTATAATTAAAATTTTAACCGTTTGTTAAATCTCTTAATTCGATACGCAATTAAAATACTCTCTAAATTATTAATTTACGTTTTCATGCTTTGACGCATATCCTGCACTTTTGTTCAACAAAACAATGAAACAAAGTAATAAAAATTTCAATACCTATTCATAAGATTCGCCAAATTATAGGACTCTATGAATGTATGGTATAATTAAATTGAAAATGCTGTAATTACATTCGCAAAGCTACTTCGGTAATTTCATCGTGCTTCTAAATTTTCGAATTCGTGTCTAGCAACAAAATTTTGATAACTTATACCCAGAAATTTTGTATATTAAATTAAATCAAAAATTGATCTGAGAGCTAAGAATAATTAGGCCTAGGAGATTCGTTTCACAGAAATCGTAGAATGAAAATTTGAAAAATCGGTTTCATGGACGAAGTATTCGGAATTATGACCACCGGCCAGGAATTTCCGTTTCGATTTTGGGTTTACAGGTCGCCTTGAAACGAGATTGATTGCGCGTTGCAGGTGGAAGCCGCTCAAACACCGAGGAAATTCGCGTCGCGGTGCAATGGAAACACCTCAGGCGGAAACGAGCCGATTGAATTACATCGCGCGAATGCAATAATGGATACTTGAGCGCGAGCAATTAGAGCCGCGGGTTCACTCGTCGTTACGGAGATACAATGAAGACATTTTTAGGGCTAATCGCTTAATACCTCACACGAGAGAAACCACGCTTTCCTACCGATATTGTATCTTTATGAAATATAATTACAATCTTAGAATTACAGATATTCGTGTACTCGTCATTACGGAAATACAAGTGTGGTAATGGCTACATAGATTTTGAATATGTATGTGTTGATATAATAAAGGAGCGATGTTTGTAAGAGAGGGATGAAATGTGTCAAGCATGCATGGGATGCTAATATATAATGGATTCAGGTTATTGTGATAAACGAGTTTGCGTGTAATGACTGAGGTGTTGTGTGAATTGTGTATGTTCATGTCATGTGTGAAAGTAGGAAAAACAAACCAGAGAGATTAGGCATATGTTAGTTGTAATTGAGTTGTAATAGTGAAAATAGGTGTGAGCATGTGACTGCGAAAAATTAATTATATTTATACTTAATATTTGTGTTTGATCATTTTCTGCAATTAAATAAATAATTGTCCTTATTGTTGTTGGTATTTCATCCACCACTAAGGGTAATTATTATTGTACCTCTGACAGAAGATACGGTCACTGAATAAATAAATAAAAGAAGCTAACCCTATAGTTGAACAACCTCGAAAATATATCATAGTCCCCAAAACACTGTCAGAGATCCTCTATTTAGGCTCCCAAGATCTCAAAAATATTGGGCATAGGTCAGTTAAACAACATGGGGGCCATTTTAGAGTAATTATTATTATACCTCTGACAGAAGATACGGTCACTGAATAAATAAATAAAAAAAGCTAACCATATAGTTGAACAACCTCGAAAATATATCATAGTCCCCAAAACACTGTCAGAGATCCTCTATTTAGGTTCCCTAGATCTCACCAATATTGGGTATAGGTCAGTTAAACAACAAGGGGGCCATTCTAGAGTAATTATTATTATACCTCTAACAGAAGATACGGTCACTGAATAAATAAATAAAAGAAGCTAACCCTATACTTGAACAACCTCGAAAATATATCATAGTCCCCAAAACACTGTCAGAGATTCTCTATTTCCTAGATCTCACCAATATTGGGCATAGGTCAGTTAAACAACAAGGGGGCCATTCTAGAGTAATTATTATTATACCTCTGACAGAAGATACGGTCACTGAATAAATAAATAAAAGAAGCTAACCCTATAGTTGAACAACCTCGAAAATATATCATAGTCCCCAAAACACTGTCAGAGATCCTCTATTTAGGCTCCCAAGATCTCAAAAATATTGGGTATAGGTCAGTTAAACAACAAGGGGGCCATGTTAGGGCCAATCGTTTAATACCTTACGTGAGAGAAACGACGCTTTCCTACCGATATTATATCTTTATTAAATATAATTATAATATTAGAATTGTAGGTATTCGTGTACCGCGTGTACCGCATTAATCTGATCGTGATATAAAATGGTACCTGGTACGATGGCGCGTGCCACGCTAACCGCAGAGTCGGTCACACGTCGAGCAATCTTGTCCGCACACGTTGAAGAATAACACGCGACTGAGGGCAAAGACATCGGCGAAAATTCAACGTGAGCCTGACCCGTGATGTTTATGTTAGATCCTACCTACGACCCGCTCCTCTCGCACGTGGCACTTACGCTTACGTCGAATTCCTTACCAGGAACCTCGCATAACATTGTCATGCGGCGAGGTCAATGCAAACACGTGAGAAATTTACGTAGAAACGAGCCATGGAAGAACAAAAGGGAAACGATATTTAAGAAATAATTTCTATTTGAAGGATTTTCTAAATAAAATTTTTATTTATATCGATGTAACCATCAATAAGAATTAGTGGGTAAATAATTCAAGCTCTGAAGCACCGAGAATAGCCCAGTGCTTAAAGATCATATCGAGATCAAGAACCTAGTTCGTGTTATCAGCACCTTAGTTGGATCGATCGAAACGTGGTCTATCGTTCGAGAATTTCTGCACAGGGTATAAGGCAGTTTGAAATCATTTTCCTCCACCGACGAACGAATCCTTTGGAATTTATGGCAGTGGAGAGCAACGTGATCAGTCGAACGTGCGGTCGTTTCGATTGCTCGAACACCATGATGGAATTTCGAATTCGGACCACGCCATGGCCACCATTGGCCTCATTTTTCTGCTACCCCTTCACAACTTGGAAATCACGCACATCTCGAATTTTTCTTTCGTTTATTGCTTTTACAATTTATGATTTCTACTACTCAACTCTGACGTTGACTGTTAGACCTTCAGCAGTTGATTTACACCTTTGCAATAGCCAATATACGAAGAAGTATATTTTAATAATTAATAAATGCCAAGAAAAATCAGGAATTCATATAACTCGTTATCTTCCATTTCCAAAAATTCATTTTTAAAAGTGACACATATTACTCAGTCTACCTTTAACACGAGTTACTCTAAGTAATAAGAAGCTTAAACGAATTAAAGGATTAAAAGAGAATTTTGAAAGAATTTTAATCCAGTTGCAGAAGAAATTAGCAGAAAATTTAAAGTAGACATACTTATTCAACGCTATAGTAAATTTTTCATATCCCAAAACAGATGAACTCGGTGAAGATCGCGAATGATAATTTGTTCAAAGTAATAATAGAAAGTTGAAAGTGTACTTTGCAAGTAAATCTGTTAAACGAGCAAAACTTTAACTCTGATTGCTGCTAAGAGTCAGTGGAAAAGTCTTATCGAAAAGAGCCACGCAACAAAATGGCGCTTGTTTCGGCTTATGCTGAAGGAACATCACAACAAACGATGAGATTTCTGAACACTGTGACTGCGTTTCTATCAGTCCGTACTAAAAAATTCCAAATGAGAGGATAACGTATTATCTTAAATACTAATTACACCAAGGACGTATTACGATAAAATTCGAACACACATAGTGCGAATTTTATGGAGTGCAGACGCAATTTAATTTCAAATTAGAATCATGAAAATTCGCCAGAAGTTCCAAATTCCTCGATCACTGACACAAGATCTATAATTTCCTTTGACAGATGAGAATGGAATTTTGCAAAGGTTCAACTAGCCCGAAAAAAGAAAGAAAATATTTGCGTAACAGAGAGGCTCGTCGATTAACGCAAACCCACTTTCGGCTGCGTGTGTATTTTCATAAACGCGAGAGGCCATGCGAAATGTATGCACGACCCCGTTATTCAGGGCTCGCGCAACGATCCTGACACACGTATAGTTAACCATGCCGAGGTAGTATGGCAGCATCGATAAACTAACAACACGCGGCGCCTCTCGTTTGGTTAAACCACCATAAATCCGGGCAACTCGTCACTATCTGCTAACTGGTTTGGTCCACGCTGCCAGCCGCGATATTCATCTATCACGTGGCACCTGACACACGTTTGTCACCTGACGTCACCTTTGCACCACCAGCTATCGCTCGAGCTGGCCCCTGTGAAATTTAAGCGTTATTTTCAATCGTTCCTGCTGACGAGCTTTAGATCGACAACAGATACACTTGACTCCAATGAAATTCATTGCGATCTTCTGGGTCGCGTTATACCTTCTTCGCGGCTAGACTTTTACAGAGACGTTACCCCCTATTCTCTGGTGATGCAGCAGTAGCCATAATTTCAGTGACTCGTCGTGCTAAGTTAGATATTCGACACTTCACGAGTAATTATGTAACTCGGTCAGGTTTTATTGGCAGAAGATAGAAGAATTTGTGTTCAAAATTCTTAACCTAAGAGGAAAATATGCGAGGAGAAGACGTCTTCTGCAAAGACAATTGCAAAGTGCTAACGACTAGGTAGTAACTCGACGTAGTTGCAAAACGTATCTGAATCTTTCGCAAGTTTCCACTATTAACCCTTTACATTTCAAGCTTTTCTTGCTGAAGTTACCTAATCGGTGTCATTCGTTACCGTTAAGAATCCGCGATTCATGACAACGTCGCCACCTATTCAGGGAAATAGTAATCAGGATAATTAGGTGGCGGAGGGAACGAAGACCATTGCTCACGCCATTATATGTAACGACTCAGTCAGCCTGCAAACGTGAGAAAGATTACACGCATTTGACAGTGTTTAGAAAACCTCGTGCAAACGTGTAGATAATTTATTACCACGTATACGATTTTCAAGCGAAAAGGAATTCTGCATAGTGAACCCTTTGCCACCATTTTATTACTATTGCAATATTTGAAATTATCCAGTATTAATTAGTATTAATTTTTAAGTTTTCTCCAAGTGGTCACCGTAAACCTAACTCATCGCGAAGTCTATCCAATCTAGACCCTATCCAGTGAAGAGTCAGTCAGCCTGCAAACGTGCGAAAGATTACACGCATGTAACAGTATTAACCCCTTCCCGTACTGTAACGAGTCTGATTCGTGATGAAGATTTTGGACCAAACACGATTATCACGACCCAGACTCGTGAACAGAAAGTTGACCTAAACGTAAATATCACGAGTTAGACTGTATTGTGCCTGTTTTTGAGCATCAGTCTGGATTTCTTCGAGCTAAATGACACAGGAAGGGGTTAAGAATACCTTGTGCAAACGTGTAGATAATTTATTACCACGTATACGATTTTTATACGAAAAGAAATTCCGCATAAGTCAACCCTTTATTACCATCTTATTATCATTGCAATATTTAAAACTCCATTTTGAATTTATCCAATATTAATTTTTAAGTTTTCTCCAAGTGGTCATCGTAAACCTAACTCATTGCGAGGCCTATCCTGTCAAGAGTCAGTCAGCCTGCAAACGCGTGAAAAATTACACGTATTTGACAATGTTTAGAATATATCTCGTGCAAACGTGTAGATAATTTATTACCACGTATACGATTTTCACGTGAAAAGAAATTTTGTATAAGCCATCCCTATACTATCATTTTATTTCCATTGAAATATTTAAAACTAATAATAAAATAAAATATAACTCCACGAATTTATCTAGTATTAATTTTCAAGTTTTCTCCAAGTGGTCATCGTAAACCTAACTCATCGCGAGGCCTACCCTGTCAAGAGTCAGTCAGCCTGCAAACGCGTGAAAAATTACACGTATTTGACAATGTTTAGAATATATCTTGTGCAAACGTGTAGATAATTTATTACCACGTATACGATTTTTATACGAAAAGAAATTCTGCATAAGTCAACCCTTTATTACCATCGTATTATCATTGCAATATTTAAAACTCCACTTTGAATTTATCCAATATTAATTTTTAAGTTTTCTCCAAGTGGTCATCGTAAACCTAACTCGTCGCGAGGCCTATCCAGTCTAGACCCTATCCAGTGAAGACACTCTCCCGACATCCTCACGCCCACACTCTAATATTCGCTTCTAATCTCCATCTCCTCCTACACACGTGCCTATCTTCGCCTGATCGGCAATCGAACACCATCTGCCACGTTCTCCAGTCGATCACGATCCCATCCCGCAGCCTGAACTTCACCCTGGCCTGACATCGCGGAAGACGGAACTTCGCGAAAGTCTCGATTCGAATAACAAAGATCTCGCTGGAAAATCTAACGTCGTCAGCCGAACTGGCTGAGCGGGTTCACGGGGTGACGCGAAAAAGCACTCTTGCCAGCGGGAGCCGAGTGAAATTACATAGAAAGTCTATCAGTAGACGGATATTACGGTTCCCTCAGGGGGGAACTTTATCGCCGACTCACGCTCGGATAATCGCGCGTCTCTGCAGCTACCTACGAATCAATCCGGCAATTAAGGGACGTTTTGTCGCGGTGCTCGAGCTCGATCGAGCTTCATCGAATTCATCGGCTCCGCTTCGCTCGGCGCAGGAAATCGCAGCTGCATAAAGCGCTCGATCATGCCGCGCGATAGCGTTCATCGATTGCCAGGCGACGCGCGTCTTTTTCCACGGTTCCATTGCGTGTGGACGCCGATGGCTGGACGTTATTAAAAATATCGTTGAAAATTCAACGACGCAGCTAGCGCTCGGTAAACAATTTCGCTGGGTCAGGGTTAGACGAGGGACAGGGTGCTTTAAATAGGAAGTCGCCTCCGTGTCGTTTTAGCGGCTTCCGTTTAGAGATTACAGCGATGAGAACGTGTGCCTAGAGAGACACGTGTAGCCCGTGCTGCGGAGGATTCCTGACGTCCTGGTAATTAAGTGTTTCAATTTCCGTTTATCCGGATATTACGGCTCTCTAATTGAAACGGGCTGCTAATTACGAAAGTGGTTTCAATTATGAAAAATTCAGCAGACGAGATTATCCGTTATTTTCGATTACATTCGCGTAATTGTATTGTCTTCGCGGTGGAATAATTTTATGAAACGGTGACAATTGGTCAGTCAATATTGTAAGGGGTTTTGCTAAGTGAGGGCTAAGTCAAAAGTGTGAGAAGAGTCTTTATTTGGATGGTGTCACCCTGTATCGGGATCTATGTTTGCTTCGAGGAGCCATCAAGATCATCAATTTTCGTTATAGGGCCTATAAGAACCTGGCTGAAGGGTTCGGGGGAACACCCTCTTTCGACAATCCATCACGCATCGCAAAAGACCCAAGCCTCCGCGCATTTGTACAGAATAAAATAAAATCAAAGTTTAAAGTTAAATTTCTATAAATCCCATCTTTACTACACAAGTCTAACTCTCGGTGGCCAATTCGATATTCTTCTCTTCGTTACGAGGTACGCACGCTCTCGTCTTTCATGTAAACTGTCTCTCGATAATTCCTCTCAAAGAACTGTCTAAGAACTGTCTCTGTAGACTTCTCCATCTACCCTTTCAAGGACGAGCCTCCCTTGTTCATTGATCGTGGATCAAGCGGATCGCAGCTTCGATTTGAGACTCAGGTTATCATTGCTTCGTGCTCCTCACTCATGCAGCCTTATCGGTAACCAGAGCTCGCCTAATCTTATATATTCTTACAATATGGGGATTTGACACTCTTTACGTGGCTTTTCTTTGGGTATCGATTAATCCTCGATTCTGGACTTTGCGATTCGAAAAATTTCGAAAAGCTGGTAGATGGATGTAGGATCGTCTTTTGGGTGAATTGACTTAACACGTTGAGTGCTACGTAAGTCCCTAGG
The DNA here is from genome assembly GCF_001483705.2 of Eufriesea mexicana. Classification (NCBI taxonomy): domain Eukaryota; kingdom Metazoa; phylum Arthropoda; class Insecta; order Hymenoptera; family Apidae; genus Eufriesea; species Eufriesea mexicana. Next base: position 14,580 of record NW_016909774.1, read on the forward strand.
GACTGACAGTAGACTTTTCGTTCAGGCGGCGTAAGTCACTAGGGACTGACAGTAGACTTTTCGTTTGGACGGTGTGGATTCTAGGGACTGACAGCGAATTTTTCGTTTGATCATCATCGGTGCGTAAGACTGGCATTGTCAAGGGTTAAATTATCAATGACAATTAATATATTGTAAAAATTTAATTCCCTCTGCTAAAGTAAATCTTTACACTTCCGTGGCTTTTTTCGACTGATCGTTTCTTGGTGATCGCCTTTTTGCCTTTCTGGCATTCCCCACCCCATTATCTTCTGTTTATAATTTGTATATTTGTGCATTGGCTGTAGCATTCTCACAGTCCAAACGACAAAGTGAAACAAAGTAATCTTCTGCTCATACCCTTCGGTATACTTGAGCGCTAGGCATCAAGTGCTCACTAGCTGCCGTCTGAGCGGAAAGTATAGTAAAATCGACGCCGCACTCAACGTGTTAACACTAGAACTACCAACTCGGTCAAAATGACTGGTCCCAGAAGTTTCCTTTTTGCAATTACCGAACAGATACACCTGTTTTAAGAATAAAATTGGTACCAACTCGTATTAAGAAAGAACTGTCATTAATATATTCACTCATATTCATCGTATCGCTAAAATTACTATAATCTGTGCACGTTATAATTAGGTACCCATTAAAGCTAGGTGGTTCTAGTGTTAAGATAGTATTGTTGGCTTCTTAACCCTTTGACTGGCACACCTAAATCACATGTTCGCATCCCGTTCTTTTCCTACACTCCCTTCTAGCTACGCCATCACGGAGATACCTGCGACCAGCTCGACATCAACCCCCTAGGAGAGGACCCCCTACAACTATATGATAAACATTCTTTGCAGCCAATCCTCTTGCACCTGGTCACTTTCGTTCTGAGTATCAAACACTTTTGACATTCTTTCAGAGCCGCACTCGTCCCCTTCCACATGGATTCGACTAATTTTTTAATTTAAAAACTTTTTAATTTTTAGGAGGTGCTAATACAGAAATAAAGCGAAACTTTTCATTCGTAACAAGAGGATGATAAATATTCCAATTATTATAGATTATTATATTATTATAGATTTGTGGGGTTGGAATAAGGACGGCCCTGGAAGAGTGGCAGGTGTGTCTGGACCCAGAACGAAAGAGACCGCGCGAAAGAGGATCGATTTCAATGAATGTTTATATTAGAGCGAAAGATTAGATATGCGTGCAGAGTGTTTGAAATACCGCGCCCTTCGAAGCTGCGTAGGAAAGAAGTATGATTGCGAAGGAAAGCCTGGGTATGGAAAAGAACAGAGTGAATGCTTAAATAAGGGTGCCAGGGCGTGGGCAGCAACAGTCCTTCACGGTCCTCTAAATAGTGTGCAAGCAGTAAAAATCGAGCGTACCCGTAGCGGGTCTCCAGTTTCGTAGCCAATAAGTATAAGTTTATTGTATTTTAAGAAGCAGTAAAACAACGTTACTTTAGCCAATCCACATACCCCGATCCTACAGATATATTAAAGATCCTTTATATTCAATTATTATAGATATATTAAAGATCCTTCCATTTTGATTTTTCTATCTAATTCGACTCGTTTGCTCGTTATTCGAATTTTAACTAACATCGGTGGATAATTTTCGGAAGCTTTTATCTGGATATTAATACACGCTGATTATCGTTTAATTAAATCGAACTTTTTTACGAGTTCTACCAGAGATGCGAATTAGGGGAACGAACATTACGAGACGAATAGTAACGTTCGGGACTAATTGGAGGATACGCTGTTTGCGATGGGATAAATTTAATAAATCGGTTCGCGATCCTGTTTGTATCGGTTAGCAATTCGACAGAGATGAAACTTTATTTTTCTCAAAAATCCCTCGACACGGCTTTTGATTTATAGCGTTCCGATACATTTCAAGCGGTGATTTGTGTTTAATTATAACGCATTGTGCACGGAGAGCAGGCCGTTGCCGATGTAATTGCGATCAATCAATAAAACAGATCGCGAAAGTAAACTTAATACGATTATTCGACGTTTCTTGATTGCAGTTAACGTTCGACAACCATCGATCACGAACGCGAAGCATCGAATTTTCGTTCGATTTATTTGTGCCCCGTATCATTTAGGAAAACAAGATAGGTCGATTTTTCCAAATATTTCCAATAATTTTCAGTTCCTGTATTATATTTCGTTTTCTCCCACAATTATTGATTTGTATCAATAAAACTGAATTTATATTTCTTCCTTTATGTACCTTTTTAATTCGTAATTTTTATTTCAGTAGAAACAATATGTTATCAATTTCAATTTTAATATGTTAATTCGCGTTAACTGCGAAATTTTTATTTATTTCTTTTACCATTAACAAATTGTCAAAATTTAAATTGTTATTATGTAAGCCAGTAATTATAAATATAAACCATTGATTTTATTACTGAAGAATATTCCCACATATATATAATAAATTTTCACAAAAAGATCAGAAATAAAAATAAAATTTAATACCTAATTAGTCTACATAAAATCACCCCTTAACGTCACAAACTATTTAGTCCTATAATATACATTTACTGTGAAGAATAAAGAAACAACCTCACGATTTTCGAATTTTTATACATTCTACATCTCCCCAGATAAAACGCCATTAACAAATTGTCAAAATTTAAATTGTTATTATGTAAGCCAGTAATTATAAATATAAGCCACTGATTTTATTACTGAAGAATATTCCCACATATATTTAATAAATTTTCACAAAAAGATCAGAAATGAAAATAGAATTTAATACCTAATTAATATACATAAAATCACCCCTTAACGTCACAAACTATTTAGTCCTATAATATACATTTACTGTGAAGAATAAAGAAACAACCTCACGATTTTCGAATTTTTATACATTCTACATCTCCCCAGATAAAACGCCATTAACAAATTGTCAAAATTTAAATTGTTATTATGTAAGCTAATAATTATAAATACAAACCACATATTTTATTATTGAAGAATATTCTTATATATATTTAATAAATTTTCACAGAAGTATCAGAAATGAAAATAGAATTTAATACCTAATTAATATACATAAAATCATCACTTAACGTCACAAACTATTTAGTCCTGTAATATACATTTACTGTGAAAAATAAAAAAACAACCTCACGATTTTCGAATTTTTATACATTCTACATCTCCCCAGATAAAACGCCATTAACAAATTGTCAAAATTTAAATTGTTATTATGTAAGCTAATAATTATAAATACAAACCACATATTTTATTATTGAAGAATATTCTTATATATATTTAATAAATTTTCACAAAAGTATCAGAAATAAAAATAGAATTTAATACCTAATTAATATACATAAAATCATCCCTTAACGTCACAAACTATTTAGTCCTGTAATATACATTTACTGTGAAGAATAAAGAAATAACCTCACGATTTTTGAATTCTTATACATTCTACATCTCCCCAGATAATAGTTCAAAATACAAAATAAAACTACTACTACTCATAGACACACAAGTTGCCATTCCTTCACGCTACAGTCAATTTTATCCCATTACTCGGAAAATAAAGAATTCGCGTACAATAATTCACCATAAGCCTATTCACCCGTGCCGAAAATCGGATGATAAAAATTCAACGCTAAATCCACGCAAACACGATTTCACCAGCTCACCGTTAATCCTTACGCGAACTGCATCGGACCCAAATCTGCGTCGCAACAAATCCAATCCCTCCACTGCACTCGGCCAAGAAGCAGACCACGCGAAGACTTCCGGTCTACCGATCGGACGGGAATTAACGCGGCGCAAACCGAAGAAATACCTCTATCGCAGCCTTTTCGCTCGTGAAGCAAACGTGCTCGCCTTATCGCGTTGGTTCTTCGATTGCCTTTACCTTTCGACGACCCATCGGTGTCGGGACTCTTCCTGTTCCTCGTGGTCGGAGGAGCGGAAACGATCGTGGATCGGTGACGAGGAGAAAAGCGAAGGGGACGGGGCCTTCGCGGCGAGAGAAACAAACGTCGTTCCCTTCGCAGGAAGAATTATTTCCGAAGGACTCGTCGGGCACGTTACTTCCGCTCCGTTTGTCCTCGACAGATAAAACTCGTCGGACGTAGGAAAAGGAAAATAAATAGAGATGATGCGAGGCGAGGGGGAAAAAATGACAGAGCGGGGGACAGAGCGGGGGACAGGGCGCTGCCGAACGCGAGGGGTGCAGAGGAGAGTCCTCCCGGAAATTGATCAGGGGATCGTAAATATTTGACGAACCGGGGCAAACTTTAATTAAAATTCGCTATTTGAATATTCGGCCGGCTACAAAGAAATTTCTCCGCGGGAAATCAGCTTTTGCCGAGCTCTCCGCGCGTTAATTTGTACTGCCTCTGTAGGTCAACTAATCATCTTTTTGCCACCCTCCTGCACCCTCTCGCTCCTTTGTTCTTCCTCCTTCTTTTCTTCTCCGCTTCTTACCGTGTTTCTCATTTTTCCCGACTCTTCTTTCGTTCCCCGTTTCGCGCTGGCAGATCGATTTACGAGCAAGTCCGGAGTCTCGGTTACGAGGTCGATCCCGCGGTATCCATCGCGATAAAGCGGGACAGGGATGGAAATTTCAGGCCGAGGGAAGGTCAACACGATGTTGATCGGAAAATCATAAATATCTGAGGGATCGAGGCGAATTTTAATTAGAATGTCTTAATGAAACCGTCGGGATTATTGGGAGTTCCTGATGAGTTTTGCGACGAGTTTACGAGAATCCCTGCAGAAAATTTCGAATTTAATTTCAAGTTCAGCGAATTTCTATGTTTCATCGCAAACTCCGAGGAGTGATCGAATATTCTTACCATCTACGAAACGATCTTGCGAGAAAATTTTGTTTCAAAAAGATGGGAGACTACCAAGACAGATCAGGAAAAATACTTGGGTCTAATTTTAAAATATTTTATAGGGTTGATTAACCTTTTGCACTCGAGAGGTGAGCTTCAGTCACGATTTCGTAAAATTTGGAAGATCGATATTAATTAATATAGCAAATTTAATGTAATGTAACAGTGTGCAAAGTATCGAAATCAAATAATTCTACAATTCTATTATTATACAATTCTTTATTTACTGCTCAAAAAAGTATCGTCAGTTTTTTAATAGAAAATCTTCGATTTTCTACTCTTCTCTAACCAAAAAATCGTCGAGTACAAGGGGTTAATTTATTTTTAAATCGCTGAATCCTGGAAATTTCGTATATCGATACGAAGTGTACTCTTTACTGCCCCATTTATCCAGGTAGGAATTACCTGGTACGAATCAAAGTAAATTTTTCATCGGTTGAACTGTCCTACCTAGTATCGAACGGACGAGTAGATAAAAATGTTTGCGATTATCTCGAGTATCGAAGTAGGCCCGTGTTATTAAGTGTCACTCAAATTGGCAGTGATTTGTTTACTGTCTATGTAATGGGGCCTGGCAATTAGCCTGAATAACTTCGCATATATCATTCGTGACACGTGACTCGCGTGCACACCAGTGTAATCGGGATAATGGAGGTCCTGTTCATCATTCGATCTGTTTACAGTGTTAACTTGTTCATATTGTTTCCATCATTTATTCAATGTTTAATAGTATCTCTATGCACGCTGTTTAGGTCGTGCCCGCGTCCATTTTGTGCAAATGCACGTAATCGTGTGTTACGATGCATAATAAATTCTATTTGATATATCGATCACGGAAAGACATTCTGCCGAGATTAATAACAATATTAATTATTGTTTGCAAATTTTATAAAATTATTATAAATAATAATACGTTGTCAAAAAATAGGGGAGTGATAGGAAATAATAAATTTTCCACGAATTCAATACAGTTTTCCAAAAATCATACGGCCAAAATAATATAATAATAATAATAATACGTTGCCAAAAAACAGATGAATGACAGACGATAATAAATTTTCCACGAATTCTTTCAATCCTCCAACAAAAATTCCAACGACCACATAGGAAATTTTCCAAAAAATACTATAACGGTTCGCAGGAAAATACGGCTTTCCAAAAATCATGCAACCATAATAATAATAATAATAAGAATAATAGGTTGCCAAAAAATAGAGGAATGACAGAAGATAATAAATCTTCCACGAATTCTTGCAATATTTCAACAAAAATTTCAACTATCACGTAGGAAATTTTCCAAAAAATACTATGACGGTTGGCGGGAAAATACGGCTTTCCAAAAATCATGCAACCATAATAATAATAATAATAATAATAATAATAATAATAATAATAATACGTTGCCAAAAAATAGAGGAATGACAGAAGATAATAAATTTTCCACGAATTCTTGCAATATTCCAACAAAAGTTCCAACCATCACGTAGGAAATTTTCCAAAAAAAAATACTCCGACGGTTGGCGGGAAAATACGGCTTTCCAAAAATCATGCGACCATGATTACGTTCACCGTCGATCGTTCCATGGTGGATGAAATGAATCCCTGAACGCACCCCGCGAGCCCTGGCCCTCTTCGTTTACCCTCGATCATCTGGAGCATTCGATCTCTATGCAAGCGAGCTGGACGTGTAACCAATTTTGCAATCGCGGTGCTTCCAGTCGGTCGAACAATAAATCGCCGAGCGATTTCGAGGCCAGATCGCCGATTCGTTTATTAATCGGTGCATAATGCAAATTCGTTAACTCTCCCGCCTCTTAGCCTGTCGCATCGCCTCGGCCCGCGTTCATTTATATTTTAATTACGCCCGTTTCTGCGGTTCTGCTCGTCAAATTTCAGTCACGCGAAAGTACCCTATTTTAATCCGAGAATAAGAATTACACGGATCACGATGATGGGGATAAATTTCGCTAACAAGTATGAAAGTGAAGACTTCAATTTTCTAGTTGCTCTTCGAGAAAAGTGGATTAGACGACCTATTTCTGCTACGAGGATTTAGTCACGAAGATGGAGGACGTGAGGGACTGCATGAACTGAAACAATATTTTTAGCAGCTGGAACTTTACTGCGCGAGGGGGGCTCGGTGTGGAAAACGCGAGGACTTGATTTTGGGAAAAGATCCGTACAGTCGAAAAGACTTCGAAAGCGAAATATTAGTATAGTATTAGTAGTATTAGTAAGTGAATTTTTCCCACTTCTGACTTAGGCATCGACGTGGTCCGCGTGTCCGCGAGACACACGTGACATATTAATACAACGAATCCCAGAAATTACACGAGCATTCTAAGAACTCATTCGTCTTCCTCGCATAATCTGACGTAAATAATCATTCCATTCGCTCGTCATTCGTAGCAACGTTCTTTCGAAATATCCTAGCTGCTACCTTTACCTAATATTTTTAAACAGAAGTCTTAGAAATAACATCCCTGTGTTACACTGTTACTCTTACACTCGATTAGACGATACCTCTGGTATCGAGAATCTAAAGGGATGTCGTGGATATTAAAAAATGAAAGCACTATTGATATAAACTCAATTTTACAAGTATCTGTCTTCGAAAAGCTCTGTGTCATACTCTAGTCGCGAAAAAACTGTCTTTTCCAGGGCCTAGCCCAAACATCCGAGGTGGAGCGATGGTCGTAAAGACATAAACCAGGCCCCCCATTGACCCAGAACCCTCGATGACCCAAACGCAGTGGAAAATATTTACAGAAACCTTCTTTTTCGCATCTAGGATGCGACCATTCGGTTAAATTAACGAGTGATATAGATTTTCTATTTTTATTAAACCGGTGAAAATTGAACTGGGATTAATTAACGAAATAATTTTTAAATGACAGGGGGAGAAATTAGTCGAATAATTGAAATATATTGTAGATACACGATGAATATTTGCTACTGTTCTGTATAACTTTATGCTCTTTAATATTTATATTTTCGTAATTTACAATAACACGAAAATATTCCTTTCACAGCAGAGGATGACTTATTTTTCCATTTTTATTTTAAATTACGGATATTGAAAGGAACGCGAATTTAGTAACACGGAAATTTCGATATGTTTCAATTCTTTAATGCCAGTAGGTACAAGTACAACGATACTCGTGATTAAATATAAAGGGATCCGTCCATCGAGATGTCCCAATCATCGCGAGATCAATGATTACAGATACGTATTCTTCGAGTTGAATTTTACACTCTAATATATTCCCGGTGGTTATTCGAACGTACCACTGGGTCCCTTCTCAATTTCGTTTCTCAATTTATAACGCAAGTGTGAGTAGGTAATTTCGCGCACCGTTAATTAATTCGACCCATTTCATTGGCACACAGCGTTCACCCACTGACCTAATTCCAGTTTCCACCTGTTTACCAGTCAGACAGCTTCAAATATGTTTGTACATACTTGAACACGATTCGCGTACAATGCCATTTATTTAATTGATAAGATCCGCTGCGACACCGTCTATCGAATTCGCATAATGCGACGTCTTTATCGATTAATCGAATTCTATCAATAATAAATTATTCTGTTACTACGGACAAAAATTAAAATTAATTAATGACACGTTTTCATATCATTGTCACGTTCTTCTCAAAATCGAAGACTTTGGATAGAAAATATAAATCAATTATTAACAATTTTTTTATTTATATAATAGCTATTAACAAAAATTTTTATATAACATATCCGAAAAAGGGAACAATTTAAATTGAGAGCCAATTTTTTGAATGAGAGTTTTACGAAATTTTGCAGAAAATCCAATATCATAATTAATGTTGTGTAAATAAAATTTTGTTGAAAATGTATATTCTGTTTTTAAGGGGATGACAGAAATTAGAGTAAATAAAGAAAGACTCAATATATTTATTTAATATTAAACTATACTTCTTCCTACAAATAAATGAGATGTAATGATCTGCGAATCAATGCAATTATAAATACCAAAAATGAAAAGATCAAGGAAGAATGGAGCAAGGAGAATGTGGATTTAATTAATTTTTAAGAGCACCGATTTTAAAAATTGCTCCAATATAAAATTATCCATTTCCAAGTCTTTCCCATGTGATCTTCAATTATTAAATTGACTTTTGATTCGTTCTTGCAATTCGCTCTCCTCTCTACAAGCCACGAAATTGAACGCACAGATTTTTCTCCGTACAAAGTCGATTAAATGGGAATTCATGTTTGCCTCGAGCTAATTGAAATGTTCATTACCGTATCAATTATTCCGTTCAATTATCGTGACCGTGTAGAGGCTGGGATTGAAACATAAACGTAAATTACAGCCTCCTCTAATCGTACGCGGTTGTATTCTAGGGCTTCAACTAGTTTCCATTTGAAATGGGAACGTGTGCTTTCGCAACTGTGTTCCGAACTCGATTTTCGCCAACCTTGTCAGGTAACAACGTCTGCAACGTCTAATGTAATATTCAAGGAGATTTGGGGTAATGCAAGAAATTAATATATTTTGAAACGAAAAGGATTCCATTTTTATACTATATCGTCTGACATGTGTATCTTCGTCTCCATTCTTTACGACACATATTTGAGAGAAATAAAGCATGCAAATTGCATATGCCTGAAAATTTATGTAACGTTAGAAAAGGATTAATAGGCAAGACTGCATGATTAGTTTATGAAAAAACTTTTGCAAATTAGAATATTAATTCTGTAGAACAAAATCTATAAAATAGGAGAGAATACTAATTTTGCTAATAAAATATTAATGAAATAATTGGTGTGAGTTCCTAACATTGTAAATCATTAGCAAAAATTTTATTCCTTTTTCCACCACTATTTTTTTTTTTTATTATTAGTATTACATATTAATATAGATTATAAGAAATAAATTTAAATGCAGAACTGATTCATTAAAATACTTTGCCTATTAACATTTTTCTAAATCATACACATTTCTGGAGAGCTTACTACAGTAATACTTTTCTACGGTATTATTTGATGGGTTAAAAACGGGAAAAAACAGACAAACTAACTAAAACACAGATCACTCCACGTAATTAGATCGGAAAATCGTGAAAATCTGAAGAGATTCGAAAGATATAAGCCATGAAAGTCAAACGACGCAAAAACTTTTCGCGGCCTGTCACATTCGGCACTATCTTTCATAAAGCATCGGTTAAAAACGGGAAAAAACCGGCAAACTATTTAAAACACAGACCACTCCACGTAATTAGATCGGAAAATCGTGAAAATCTGAAGAGATTCGGAAGATATAAGCCATGAAAGTCAAACGACGCAAAAACTTTTCGCGGCCTGTCACATTCGGCACTATCTTTCATAAAGCATCGGTTAAAAACGGGAAAAAACCGGCAAACTATTTAAAACACAGACCACTTCACGTAATTAGATCGGAAAATCGTGAAAATCTGAAGAGATTCGGAAGATATAAGCCATGAAAGTAAAACGACGCGAAAACTTTTCGCGGCCTGTCACATTCGGCACTAACTTTCATAAAGGATCGTTTAAAAACGGGAAAAAACCGGCAAACTATTTAAAACACAGACCACTGCACGTAATTAGATCGGAAAATCGTGAAAATCTGAAGAGATTCGGAAGATATAAGCCATGAAAGTCAAACGACGCAAAAACTTTTCGCGGCCTGTCACATTCGGCACTATCTTTCATAAACGATCGATTAAAAACGGAAAAAAACCGGCAAACTATTTAAAACACAGACCACTCCACGTAATTAGAGCGGAAAATCGTGAAAATCTGAAGAGATTCAGGAGATATAAGTCATGAAAGTCAAACGACGCAAAAACTTTTCGCGGCCTGTCACATTCGGCACTATCTTTCATAAAGCATCGGTTAAAAACGGGAAAGAACCGGCAAACTATTTAAAACACAGACCACTTCACGTAATTAGATCGGAAAATCGTGAAAATCTGAAGAGATTCGGAAGATATAAGCCATGAAAGTCAAACGACGCAAAAACTTTTCGCGGCCTGTCACATTCGGCACTATCTTTCATAAAGGATCGTTTAAAAACGGGAAAAAACCGGCAAACTGTTTAAAACACAGACCACTCCACGTAATTAGATCGGAAAATCGTGAAAATCTGAAGAGATTCGAAAGATATAAGCCATGAAAGTCAAACGACGCAAAAACTTTTCGCGGCCTGTCACATTCGGCACTATCTTTCATAAAGCATCGGTTAAAAACGGGAAAAAACCGGCAAACTATTTAAAACACAGACCACTCCACGTAATTAGATCGGAAAATCGTGAAAATCTGAAGAGATTCGGAAGATATAAGCCATGAAAGTCAAACGACGCAAAAACTTTTCGCGGCCTGTCACATTCGGCACTATCTTTCATAAAGGATCGGTTAAAAACGGGAAAAAACCGGCAAACTATTTAAAACACAGACCACTCCACGTAATTAGATCGGAAAATCGTGAAAATCTGAAGAGATTCGAAAGATATAAGCCATGAAAGTCAAACGACGCAAAAACTTTTCGCGGCCTGTCACATTCGGCACTATCTTTCATAAAGGATCGGTTAAAAACGGGAAAAAACCGGCAAACTATTTAAAACACAGACCACTCCACGTAATTAGATCGGAAAATCGTGAAAATCTGAAGAGATTCGGAAGATATAAGCCATGAAAGTCAAACGACGCAAAAACTTTTCGCGGCCTGTCACATTCGGCACTATCTTTCATAAAGGATCGGTTAAAAACGGGAAAAAACCGGCAAACTATTTAAAACACAGACCACTCCACGTAATTAGATCGGAAAATCGTGAAAATCTGAAGAGATTCGGAAGATATAAGCCATGAAAGTCAAACGACGCAAAAACTTTTCGCGGCCTGTCACATTCGGCACTATCTTTCATAAAGGATCGGTTAAAAACGGGAAAAAACCGGCAAACTATTTAAAACACAGACCACTCCACGTAATTAGATCGGAAAATCGTGAAAATCTGAAGAGATTCGGAAGATATAAGCCATGAAAGTCAAACGACGCAAAAACTTTTCGCGGCCTGTCACATTCGGCACTATCTTTCATAAACGATCGCTTGAAATCCGGGAAAAGACCGACAAACTAATTAAGACGGAGGCCAGTGCACGCAATTAAATTCGAAAGTCGTGAAAATCTGAAGAAATTCGGAAAATATAAGCGATGAAAGTCAAACGATGAAACTGATTTCCGCGACCTGTCATATTCGGCACTATCTTTCACACATAATCGGTCGAAATGGGGAAGAAACCAGCAAACTAATTAAGGCAGTCTATTCCACACATGTAGGACCGAAAATCAGCAGCGACAATCGAGATTTAGAAAATATAAACGAAGAAATTGAAAACTATGCAATAACTTTTCGTGATTTCACCCTGTCAAAATGGAAGGAGAATTGACAAAACAATTAAAGGCATGTACGTCAATGTCTAAGAAAATTCGATAATGTGTTAAAAGTATTATGAAGTCTAAGTACTGTATTGGAATATTTGCCGAAGGTATAGAAATAGATAGACACCGGATCGGAGATGTTGCTTTGTAAACTGGCGAGGCTCGACTGACCGTTTATGTAACGGTTTTAGATGACGGTTATAACGGTTATAACGGTTTTCTTTTTTGTCGCTACCACGTGATCGAACTCTCTAGAAAAATCCTTGGACTTTGCACTTCCCTTCGCTCGGCAACCACTCACACGTGCCTATGGATATTGTGTATATGTAGCAAGCAAAAACTATTAACCCCTTCCCTAACGGTTTAAGATTCGATGGCACGTACCACACTGAAACAGAAAAGTTACACAGTCGCACGTCGAGAGATATCGTCCGAATGCGGGGAAGAATACATGCAACTGACGAGAGTTTCAACTTGCTGGGTAGAAAAACATGGACGCGTATTTATGGTAACCGATCGAATTTCATGCGAACGCGGCGAGAAATAACGCTCGACTGAGTCGTGGAAACGTCGTCGAAGATTAACCTTGAGCCTGACCAGTGATGTTTACGTTCGGCCCTATGGCTCGGCTATTCGCTTTCTCTCTCTCTCTGTTCCTGATGTTTCGCCCGATTTCCTTACCACATCTTTCTCGTTGGCGATACTCGTGTTTAGGCCGATTTCTTTATCACAGCTCTGTCTTTTATTTTTATTAATTTTAGGAATTTTGTCTTCTTTCTGATACTATTTGAGAATTATTTGGTATGCATTAATATATAATA